>NC_135220.1:16848023-16890523 GCF_052324685.1 Brachyhypopomus gauderio | reverse complement strand
TGTTTGTTGCTCATGGACCTTGTGCGATGTACCACTCCTAGTGGCCATATGCTAGAAGAAATGATTGACATTTAAGGGCAGTTTCAGGTTTTTGCCCCCATTAGCTTGTCTGAAGCCCCCCCACTCCACCCGTCTGTGGCAAACATCTGTGCTGTTTGGTGACAATTATTCAACTCATTTGTCTGACCTAAATGCTACTCCATTGATCACTCTGTTACTCAAGTGATGTCAATTGATTTTTCTCTCTCCTGTCATTTACACTGTCATCTGTTCTCTCTCTCCCTCTCTTTCTCTGTCTTTCTCTCCCTCTCTCTCTCACCCGCATAGCTCAGTTTAGCATGTTATTTTCTTTATTGTCCATCGTAGGGAGTCAGCAACCAGCATCACCAGTTTGGGAAGTGAATACTTCACATTGGTGACAAAGCCTGGTGCTGCATCTTTTCAGTCTCCCGCTCACGGACCGTTGTCAACGGCTTCCACGCACTACGAGGAGAATGCTAATCACTCAAGGCTGCCACTGATCTGAGCCAACGCCCAGTCCTCTGTGACAAGGAAGGCATGGACATCCTGCGTTACCCAATGAGAAGGTAGCCTGCTCTCTCCCTGAGAAGCATTTGTAACAGAAATGAACTGGGTTTAAACCAGATGAATGCAATTGAAACCAGATGCCTTTTAATGGGCAACATGTTATGGAACTGCCTATAATCTAATTATAATTATATATGGTGAGACCAAAATTGATTACAGTCCTCACAATGATGTTTTTAGTGTACTGGAAACAAGAGTAAACAGCTCTTTTTATCATTATTGAGTGTTTATATTCATTTTCTTTCCAGCTAATTAAGCCAGGCGTACAGCATATGAGCTAGCAGACTCATTAGCGGTGGGGGAAAGCCCTCTACTGTAAAACACATTTGAATTCTGAACACTGACTACTGATTACAGGCTCCGGTTTGACATTTTGAAAGTTGTGATGGGGAATAACGATGAGGAGAGTCCTCCATAACACCTCCATCACACCCCCATCACACCCCCTCAGATGAACTGCTAAAAGGGAGGGGAGGGGATGGGGGAGGGTCAGGAGAAGAGATGATGGACTTGAGTGTGTAAGTAAACGTAACCCACACCCAGCTGTGTGTGTGCGTGTGTGTGTTGGGGTGTGTGAGAGAGAGACATATACAGACAGAGAGCCTGCATTAACATTAACGCTTGAACTTCCAATGAGTAGGGCTGATAGAGAAGGATGATTTCTGTCCCAATGACATACACTCAGTCTCCTGTCCCAGTATGTGTTCTGTCAGGTTATGTGCGTGCGCACACACACACACACACACACACACACACACACACACACACACACACACACACACACACACACACACACACACACACACACACACACACACCCACCAGCTCCCACACACACACATACACCCACCAGCCCATGTAATCACCCTGGAATATATCACTGCAGCTGGCATACCCTCACACTCCTCGACTCCTCAGCAAGATATATATATATATACACACACACACACACACACACACACACACACACACACACACACACACACACACACACACATTTGTATAGCTAATCAAACCAAAGAGCGCTATTAGCAGTTTTTCTCTTGTTTGAAACCCACCAAGGTGAAAAATGAGAAAAAATATCCTGGAAAATGAGAATGTGGCAAGCGCTCGTGCACTGCCTCAGTGAGAGTGCACTGTTTCATTAATCTCCCCTAAACCCCAGTCTGCACCATCAACAGCACTGGGCGCAGGCAGCCTGGGAGTGAGTGCGGTTCAATTCCGAGTGCTTTATTGTCATGACAAATAGCAACACATATTGCCAAATGGGGAAGTTACAGATTTGTCCACAACCCGAAAGAAAGAATAAAAGAGCTGTGAATTACAGGGAGACTCTATGACTGTAATGCAAATGACAATGTGCTATTATAATATGGTCAATATAATGATATTATTTCTCTGTGTGTCTCTGGGAAGGCAGGGAGTGTGAATGTAGCTGTATTAACAGCCAGTGAAGCTTTGCAATGAGCTTTAGGGTTTAGGGTTTAGGGACTGTGTGGTGAAGAGTGCAGAGCTCACACTGCAGGGCTCCAGAGCATGATGGGAGGGCTGGGGTCTCCAACCCTGGAATGACCATATGAATCCAACTGTGTCTTTGTGTGTGTGTGTGTGTGTGTGTGTGTGTGTGTGTGTGTGTGTGTGTGTGTGTGTGTGTGTGTGTGTGTGTGTGTGTGTGTGTGTGTGTGTGTGTGTGTGTGTGCACGTGTACACTAAGACTAAGGCAAAATTGAGCACAGTGGAACCCTATGCATTATTAATAGGAGTTAAATTGAAGAGGCATCTTCATTTCTCACTCCCTTTCTTTTTTTCACTTTTTCTCACAACACACACACACACACACACACACACACACACACACACACACACACACACACACACTCACACACACACTCACACACACACACACACACACACACACACACACACACACACACACACACACACAAACACAGGCACACACAAACACAGGCACACACACACACACACACACACACACACACACACACACACACACAATAACGCATTAATCCATCATATTCGAAATGATGCATTAATCATTGACATGGTGTGTGGTATGACAGGATGATAGACTCATGGATTGTGTGTGTGTGTGAGAGAGAAATTGAGAGACTGAGAATGGAAGAGGTACGTGTTACTAATAAGTGTTGAAATTGCTGTTTGCGTGTGTGTGTGTGTGTGTGTGTGTGTGTGTTTATACATATTCTTGTATATGGTGATGGTGAAAGGAGCCATGATGATGCAGATTACATCATACCACTTAAAATACACACACACACACACCCTGGCCTCCATATAACAGAACATGTGTGTGTGTGTGTGTGTGTGTGTGTGTGTGTGTGTGTGTGTGTGTGTGTGTGTGTGTGTGTGTGCGTGTGTGTGTGCATGTTTGAGGTTATGTTGGTTTCTTTGCTCTCCAGTACCTTCATTTGAATGACATTGAATTTCATTCAGAATTTAGTCTTCTTGGTGTTATAAATCATGAGATCTCCTGCAGTGTTGCATTCATGAACAGGGATACAAATACCCTAGCAACTTAGCCCTAGTTTAGCATTCCTATATCAACATTTCTCTCTCTCTCTCTCTCTCTCTCTCTGACTCTCTCCCTTTCTTTGTCTCTCCCTCTCTCTCTCACTATCTTTCTCTCAAAACCAGTCCCGCTCCATTTGCTTGGTGCGCTGACTGTCTGAAAGCAAAACACGGTCCATATTAGCAGTAAGTTGCTGCAAATAACAAGCAGTTTAAAAACCGCCATCCAGTGTAATGGTAAATATCCCTCTCAAAAGATAGGCAATACATCAAGACTGTGGGCAGAAGTCCGACTGGATTCAGAACTGCACTTCCTGTTCCCATCTTATATGAACGCTGCATGCTGAGAATTCAGCTCTGCTGTCTGCAGCGACTACGCAGAAGTTATTCATGCCAGATGCGAGCTGCGTTCAAGAGCCAGCAGCTGGTGGTGTGACTGATGGAATCGAAGGAAGAAGATGTCAGTGGGCATGTTTGTGTGTGTGTATGTGTGTGTGTGTGTGTGTGAGAGAGAGCGATATATATATATATATATATTTATATATATATATATATATATATATATATATATATATATATATATATATATATATATATATATATATATATATAGAGAGAGAGAGAGAGAGAGAGAGAGAGAGAGAGAGAGAGAGAGAGAGAGAGAGAGAGAGAGAGAGAGAAAGGGGAAGAGAGAGGAATCTGTGTGTTTCATCATATTATGTATATCATAGTATTTTCCTGAGCCTGGATACTAAGAAGAAACTAATACGTCCTCTCTGTGATGCGTCAAAGCTTCTGTGTTTGTGTGTGAAATGAACCACTAACACTAGTGGGACCTATTAAGTCCCATGTATTCCTTATTAAAGTTCTCCCAGCCTGATTTGTGCAGTCTGTGAGTCCTCCAAACATTCTAGCCAGAGGAGGTGAGCTGTGACCTTATTTAACCCATAACTAAATGAGCAGTGGAACGCAAAAGGAAAACAGAAAAAAACCTGAGTGTATGAGCGGAACTAGAGTCCATAAAAAAAAAGAACTGTTCATCACATTTACGGTGAAATGAACCTCGACGGCCGAGTGTCTTCCTAGTCCGTATTTGGTGAGTCGTTCATTCTTAGTGAGAGGAGCTCCCATTATGCACTGCATGATTTCTGTTCCAGAACCTGGATTCATTTGGTTTCCTCTGACGAGGTGGAAATCTGTTAGCAGCGCCTATTAACCGGCCTGGGAGTGGGAGGCACATCTCCTCTGCACAGGGCTCAGAATATCCATCATCACAGGGAGCTCGGCGCTGGGGAGACTGAGACCACAGGCGAATGCTTCCAGCCGTTGTCTGTGTGTCTAGGTGTGTCTGGTCACACACACGGGCACAAATATGTATGTGGGAATGCCTAAAGGTAGAGGCCCCCACACTGGCAGCGGCTGGCGTGTGTGACGGCGAGCAGACAGCCGCCTGCCCGCGTGCGCTGTGCCCGACCCCGGAGCTGTCATCGCTGCTGCTTGAAGCCAGTGACTCGCTCGTTAAAGCGTCGCTCCTGGCAACCAGCCAGCAGAGAATCGTTCCAGCTCCTCTCAGGACCGGTTTGATACGCACGGCAGAGGTGCTGTGATGGAGCCGGACGAGCGGCGAGGACGCCGACGTTGGCGAGCTCACCGCGTTTGGAGAGTGGGTTTGAAGCCAGAAGTACCAGAGAACCCTCTCGACGTGATTACGGACACAGAGAAGGCTACTCAATATCTCAATAGAAAGCAATTCACGCAATTCCCAAGCAGTCGATTATTAAAGCAAAATTAGGGTTCCTCAACAGGAAAGCTATCACAGTGCTAGCAGAAAGCAGACAAACTGTGAAAACACAACACATCAATATATCTCCTAATTCAGACCCTCGGACTGGACGTATAGCCTGAAGTGTGAAGTCTGGAATGCAGTGAGGACAGTTCATCAGGCAGTTCTTCCTGCAAGGGATCGATCACGCCTCTCGCCCACACAGAGCTGCTGCCTCTTAGGCCTGAATGCAGGTGTACATGGTGGGATCTCATCAAGCAAAGACGACTGGAGGTCCAGAGATTCTTCTTAGCGCTCCAACACTGCCTGCCATTATAGCTCTTTCCTATCTTCTCCCTCCCTATGCCGTCTCCATGTGCAATTTCTAACCTCAAATTTCATTTTCCTGTTCTTCCCACGCTCCCAGGCCTTACTACTAGCTAACACACTATAGGGAGGAGGGAGATTCTCCTGTGTTTTTTTTACTACTGGAGATTTCCCTGTGTTTTATTTATTTATTTACTTTGTTACTGTGTGTACTGCTGTACTGTTTTACCCCAAGCCTACTTAGCTACAGCCAGTGCTAGAAATTGACGTAGACAAAGGTGAAAAATGCGTGTAAAACATAATAAATGCATCAGAGTCTAAATTATATTGGGAGCAGCAGACACTATTGTATATAGGATGTATATATTGTATATTGCAATAGGATGTGTGCAGCAAGAATACGGTATCAGCGATATATAAACTAGAGCTAAGCTGTCGACAGCTGAAAGTGAACACTTTAAATGTAGCCATTTTTTATTATTGTAATGCTCTTTAAAGAATTGAGTTTCACATAAGAACAACATGGATTTTATTAGTGGCATACAACCCATTTAGTTATTCTAATAATTATTAAATATTGTAATAAATTCATTTATGTATTTATAATTATAATTACTATATATATTGTAATTGGAACGATATGATTATAATTATTTTAGCTTATGTATTGTAATTGGAAAGATATTGTAATGGATTTATACAAATGAAACTGTAAATAAAGTAGGGGAGATCGGGTATGGTTGTAACACTTGTAAATTGTGTACTAGAACAAACTTATTTAACAATATGTATGCTTAATGAACATTAATACAATGTACCTGTGTAAAAAACATGCAGGTCAAACGTGCAGGTGTGTGTGTGTGTTACATGGCAGATACCATGTGCCTTTGCAACTGATCTGACTGACTTGTACTTCTTTGTGACCTCATCAGATGCTTTAAAAAAACATTTGCAGGCACACCTCTGTCTGTCTTTCTTTTCCACTGCATATGCATTCTGTAAAATTATTACAAATATGTTAGTTGTATGTAAGATTATGGCTATAAAGCTGTGTTACAACCCACCCCACCCCTGTCAGCCATTGTTTAACTAGCTGTATTAAGTTATTTGAAATTAACAGGGGAAAAATGCATCACATTTTACCTGAGAAACTACAGTTTAATGTAACACAATGCATATGGTTTTATCTGCAATAGAATAAGTACCAAACAAAATATAGTCTTGATTCAGAAATGTTCCTTCTCACCTCAAAAAAGTTTTTTCTCTATGGAATCTGCATGTGCCTGTTTCCAGCCTTGATATTCACCATGTGGGATCAGGGAGGAATTGGGTAAATACTGGAATGATCATATGACTCCTATCTTATCCGTGATCGGTGGAATTGATGGTGTTACAACTCTCCAACACTCTCCAATACAACATGAAAAATTCTTAGCAGTCAGAACAAAACAGTGCAATCAAAAGTGTGATTGTGGTCAAGCTAGCAGATCTTTCCCACGTTCACTCCAACTCCAACTGCAACTCCACACAAACTCCAACTCCAACTGTAACTCCACACCAACTCCAACTGTAACTGTAACTGCAGACCAACTCCAACTCTAACTGTAACTCCAACTCGCCCACTTCAGCTCCACATCCATTCGATTTGATCGTCACCAAGAACCGAATTTGTGCAGCACTGACCAATCAGAAGTGACCCCATACGAGCAGCCACCGTGAGACAACAATCAAGCACCACAGCCGCAGGAATTCACACTTAACTAAGAAATTGATTTGCAGTGGTTAATACCAACTGACCGATTGCGAGGGGGCAGAGCAGGACTGACCCCTGTGATGTGATCACTCTTATCTCTGTGGGGAACCACAGACAGGCTCCATGGTGGGGAGGGATGAAAGCAAAGCGAAGAGTTTGGCTTATACTGCAGAGAGGAAATGCCATGGCACTCCAACTCTGGTAGCAGCAGTCTGTGGGTCTGTCCCAAAAAACTAATGAGCTGTCTACATAGACAGCGTTTTACCTCATAGTCTGCGCGCTCCCGACAGGTAGGCTGTCCCAATTCTTAGACCCCTTAAAATGCCGCCTACTGAGAGACATTAAAGTGGCCGAATTTTAAGTCAGCACCGAGTGGTTCCTTAGCCACTAATGCGATCCCATGAACTAACGCAAGCACTTTTGCTCCTGGCAAAGTCATTTTCAAATGCACGTTATTCTTATTCTGGATTATATTATATTATTCTGTTTCTGGAACATTCAAGAAACTAAAAAATACATATATTTTTTGTTAATTTAAAACCACATATCATTTGTTTTTTCTTTGTTTTATACAGTTTTATAAACCAAAGTATTAGCGTTTATGCTAGCGGAGTTTGAAGCCACAAGCTACTGTTGAGGAGCCAGCTAGCTAACGTTTTAGTACAAGAAGTATCTTATCTAACGTAAGTTTTAAAATGGCGATAAAAACGGGAGGATGAGACTCCATCGTGCTGAAACGCAGAAGTAATGCTAGAAACTGAGCTAAATAAACACCGGTCGCATACATTGGGTGAGAACAAGATTGAATTGCTCTGTAACTAGAGCGCCTCAATAATCTGCTTTATGAGGATGGATGTCGGTTATAACGCTGCCTACATAAACAACATCTTAGACACCTCACTGGGTTTGGGGACAGACACTGTATTTCCTCACGCCCACACCAGAGCAGACATAATTAAATATAGGCTACAGCATGTGATGTGTTAACACAAGTAGAAACAGGGAAGAAGTAAATGAATAAATGAACCACACCAACACAGCCATGAACTGGATTAAAAAATTGTGTTTAAAAGAACGTATTTAGTCTGATGACTGCGGTTTGACCATAGGCTATAATGCTGTTATTGAATGAACGGTTGTTTAGACTGGAGAACTAGACTGCTCTAGTTCATTAAAACTTAAATTCACATCTAAATGTGTAAACAGCAGCAGGCAAGTAATTATGGTTGTTTGTGACCAATGTATATGAATACATATTTAAGTAGAAATAGCAACCCACAAATGAATTGTGAACACAAGGAATATGTCTCCTACAATCTCCACTCCTCAGATTCAGAATGTGAGCATTGTGGATTTTGGCTTTCTCACCATTTTCCTTGACATCTACCCAATCATGTTACACAGTAAAATCTTCAAAGTTTAAGTCAACAGGTGGGTTGTGCAGTGAAACGGTGTAATACAGCATTTAATGCCGAAGAGTTGACCCCAAACAAGCATGAAGTGATCCTCATCTTCCTCAGTAATTTTGCATTTATTAAGGAGAAGTCCTACTTTGAGTAGCTCAAGGGAGCAGCGTTCCTCGGGTTTGAACCCAAACAGTCGTCTCGGGAGGGAACTCCCACGCGGACCACGTTACAGACTACAGTACAGCCAACTACACATCCTCAGCACCCACAGCACAAACAAGCTTGAGCCAGAAGGACTGGCGTCGTACCGGTGCGCAGCACCACCAACCGCTTCTCCGAAAAACAGACAACTCTGTGTGAAACATGGCCCGAGGAGCCCTCCTCTCCCTGCTGTTTACTGCATTAATGTGTAAAGGTGCTCTCTTCTAATTTGTGTCTCAACAGAGACGAGAAAACCGTGGGTGCTCTGCTAAATCTGAGCATCTGCATGCATGCAAATTTATGATAATGATTCTCTGGGTTTAGATGACGGCCCTCTTTCTCAGCGTATATGATTCGTATATTTCAGCGTTTATTTCTTACAATGTGAAGACTCACTCTCACTCATTCACTCACACTTATTCACACTCACTGATACACACACACACACACACACACACACACACACACACACACACACACACACACACACACACACACAAGCTCTGTAGGAGGTAAAGTAAAGGAACTTGTGAAATTGTTTAGCTCTTTAGTTTTGGTTTTAGAGTAAATGTCCAATGGCTGAATGGTCATGTTTTCCTATTATCATGCCATTTGATTCCCACAAAGAGTTAAATGCATGTGCGAACCTGTGCATACACCCTGAAACATGGATTTTATTTTCTCTTGGCAAAACATTGCCTGTAATTAGCACATCTAGTGCAGTGAATATGTATTACATTTAACAAACAAGGTAGAATATGTTGAATGCATGGCAGGACACACACTTTAACCTGAACCTGATCTACACTCTTAGACTGAATGAAAAGATGCAGTGGAGCGGGCATACACACACACTCCCTAAACGAACACTAAACCTAATTTAAGAAATGTTGTCTGAAAAACACACACCACATAAATATGCCATCTCGCATCCATTGTGGAGTGTGTGCAGTAGTAGTTCCTCCTGTTTCAGACTGCAGATCGATGCACATTGTTTGGGCTTTTGTAATCTCACTGTGCACTGAACTGCTTACAGTCACGTCCACCTTAATGTACAAGACACACTCACGCACGCACACACCGGTGAACTAGTGAGCCCTATCCCCTTCCCCTCTGTCCTTGGTGATTGTTAGCTTGTCTCACGAGATGAGAAAGTGTGCCGTTGTGTCTGCACGTAGCTCCACGAGGAGTAGATATAGGAGTCGCTCCTGCAGGAGCTGACCATCTCTCGACTGATCTGGGAACAGTGGCCATCCTCACTTTTTCATTTAACACCGACTCTATGTGTTAATAAACGTTATGCTTTCCTTGCCACTTCCAGCCTGAGCGCCAGCCGCACGTGCCAAACTCGGCTCCTGTGCCCCGTCTTTCACAGCTGCGTGCGTAGCTCCCTCCTAAGACTCGTGACTGCTGCTCAGGGCCACAGGAGGTGCAGACAAACCGGCAGACCAACCAGGCAGCCGTGCAAAACCGTGGGCTGCCAGTCAGATGGCAGATCTCAGACAGAGTGTGCCACGGCTGGATCACGCACGCCCCGCCGTTCGCCATCGCCAGCCCGCCCCGAGCCTCGCGCGGCAGGGCTTTCGGGTGTGCCTCTATTTATAGGCTGCCCGACGGCAGCGTCTGGAGAGCGTGCCACCCAGGCGCAGACAGAGGTGTGAATTTCACCAGAGACAGACTTGCCAACGTTCCCTCCCTCTCTCTCTTCCTCTTTCTGTCTCTGCTGCCTGTCTGTCCGCTTCTATCTCTCCACCCCTCTATCCGTCCACCTGTCCCTCGTTCTGTGTCCTGGAGTGCGCGGCTCCCAGCGGTAGCTGCACCATATTAATGAGCTTGTGACACAACTGGTGTGTGTGTGTGTGTGTGTGTGTGTGTGTGTGTCTCCACTTAAGTAAGCAGTAGATGTAAGGACACATTTTTCCACCCTTGCACGTAACATTTGCTTGAATTGCAAAGGGGGAGAATGAGCCAGAATAAAAGTGAGGGGTGATGCCTTCCAGGATGGAATGGGGAAGAGAGAGAGAGGGTGGGAGAGAGAGAGAAGGAGGGGGAAAAAGGGGGAGAGGGCGAGGAAAAAGATGTAAAGAGCACCCCACCACTGCCATATCTGTTCCCAAGGACAATAAAAAAAAGAAAACCATCTATTTCTCAGCACCACTTCAAATCCACCTTGCTGCAAATCCTCTTATAGTGTGTGATGTTCACACCATGCAGAAATTGTGTCAATAATGCAGCCAAACTATAACCAATATAGATTTTGCATTCTGCTTCTTGTGTTTTGATCCAGGTGAATTGCAATCAGCTAATGGAAATGAGCAATGAGCTAATAACTGCTGTGGGACAGGAGAGGGTGACTAGTAAGACAGGAGGCTCACTAATGATAAATCACTTTAGTCACATTTCTCATTGTGAAACGAGCTCAAAGAGCAGGATGGATGTCTTTCTTATACTCTCTCACTATTCCTCCTGTTTCCATCGTTGTAATGTTTCGTGTTTCACCTGGATTACAGGTAAGACTTCAGTACATAATCACTGAGGCTATTATACTGTGTCAGGTAGTTTGCTCCAGTACTATTATCAGTCTCTGACAGTTACTGAGAACTGTTGCCCATGGTGACTAATGGGGGAAGGTGATCTGGGTGGGATGTAAAGCCGTGTGTGTGCGTGGCGGGACGTGAAGTCGTGTGTGTGTGTGTGTGTGTGTGTGTGTGTGTGTGTGTGTGTGTGTGCATGGAGGGGCGTGAAGCCGTGTGTGTGTGTGTGTGTGTGTGTGTGTGTGTGTGTGTGTGTGTGTGTGTGTGCATGGAGGGGCGTGAAGCCGTGTGTGTGTGTGTGTGTGTGTGTGTGTGTGTGTGTGTGTGTGTGTGTGCATGGAGGGGCGTGAAGACGTGTGTGTGTGTGTGTGTGTGTGTGTGTGTGTGTGTGTGTGTGTGTGTGTGTGTGTGTGTGTGTGTGTGTGTGTGTGTGTGTGTGTGTGTGGCAGGGGGAGGCTGGCAGCAGCACTGGGCTACGGTGGCTGAGCGGTTAGTGCGTCTCTAGTGTCCTGTGGAAATCTAAAGGCCTTCGGTTGGCCTGCATTGCCTTCTGTCGAAGCAGCTGAGATCTATGATCCAATTGCATGCGTGATTGACATGTTGGCTCTTTGCCCGAAGGCGAGCTTAGGATCTCTGATGGTGTGCAAGTGTATTAAGGGCTTTTTTATGCATGCACGCACACACGAACACACATGCCCACACCCCCACATGAACGTCCACACACACACACACACACACACACATATATATACAAACATACACACAGTGTTAAGACCACATGCTGTGACTTTTAAATTGACTTTATAAACGAAAACTCCTCAGAGCTTCAGCTAACTTTATTTTCCCTCATGGGCTAATATATGCAGCTTAGGGTTTAAAGCAGTTTTTAGTCATTTAAATTAATTTGAATCATTTGTCGTTTTATTTTCTTTAACTTTTTTCATAATCATGTTTCTTCCTACTGGTCCACACATTCACCTCTGTGTATATATTTGAACATGCAGTCCACAGCCTGGTGGGCGTGGGGGTGGAGGTGTGGGTGTGTGGGGGTGTTCTTTAACAATTGATACACTGCTGAAGGCCCCATGTGCCCCAGGTCTCTGTAGTTATGGCTCTGCCTTCTGCTGTGAGGGAATAGTGTGAACACCAGCGTGAACCCCTGGTGATGGTGTGACCCTGGAGGAAGGGTAGATGTGTGAAGAACACATTGAATGAAGCACAGGGTGGAGGCCATCACCTTAAGATGGCACAGTCTATCTGCTGTAGCAGGCGGCCAGCTGTGGTCAGGGGACTTGTTTGGCATCTGCATGACTGGGGTGTGAAGAACGTTCCTGCTTGCTCTTCCCTTCCTGTGCTACGCCAGTGGACAGGATCTCTTACCACTTTATTCATTTGTGGTGTTTATTAGCTGGGCGACCTGCAGAAGAGACGTGAGTGGTATTTCCTCTATGCATGAGTGATCACTAAATAAATGCACAGGGGACGGAATGCTGAAAAGACTGCAGCACTCTCAGTGGGATATAAACTAGAAGCTGCTTCATGTTTCATCAGAAGGGCTTCTGGGAACCGGCCAAACAAACTGCTGAAAGCCTGGAGCATTTTTCTAAGCAGCAAGACTTTCTTAGCTATTTACATGCCGTCTGACAATCCTAATACTTGTGTGCTACTTTTCCATACTATTTAGTATGACAGTATGGAGCTCTGGACGCAGCACCTACTCTGTTTATTTTAATTATTTTCGACATTAAAGAAGCAGGGAAGAGGCCAAACCAATGAAAGAAAACATGTTAATATGTTTTCATGACCAAATATTAGATTGTATAATATACTTTGATGACAGCTCTTTGTATGCTCTTGGGGTTCCTGTCCTATAGCTATCCGCTGTGTAAATACATCTTCTGATGCTTAGGGACACACCATCTGTGATGTTCCTGGATCGTGGGGAGTTTTGGGTCTTTCAACATCATACGCTCTCATCCAGGTGACCCAGCTGGTATCTGAACCGGGTCCTATCCTATACCTATCTGAACCGGGTATAGGATAAATGACACTGGCCTTGGTTTCTCTTGATTACTCTTGATGTACATACATGACATGCAAGGCTGTAGTTGACATTCTAAACGTGAAATGTCTTTTATGAAGTTAAACTTAAAGTTGTTACTAATATTAACGTTGGATGCTTCATACAAGGAGACACAATTATTGTGAAGGCTGGGGTATCCAAGGCAACAGATGCACAGAGGAGGTTATTGATATTGTTTCCTACAAAAGGAACAAATGTTGCCCGTAAGCGATCGTGCATCTGTCCGCAGAGAGGAGATTACCACTGAACGATGCCATTTTTCCTCAATTAATTGGCTGCTTAATTAAATCAGTGCAGTAACGAGTGCTGCTTCACCAAGGCAACAACAGGCAGGCAGTGGGATAAATTTCATCGGACACTTTAATTGTCTTTCCCCATGGATCAGATGACATGGCATTAAATAAGTTATTTATTTTACCTCTGATTGCGACGTCATTTATTAAACTGTGCTTGGAGGACTCTTGGGTGGATATTGCTTACACTGGTTCTCCAGCCTTTTATAGCCCCTGTTACTCCCCGTACATCAGCTATGGGACAGGCGTAATTGGCAGTTACAAATGACCCAGCTTAAGATATGATGGCAAACATAATGTTGGTGCCTTTTATTTGGAAAATCAATAATGCTCCCTTGAACCACGCAGAGGGAGTGGATTGGAAAATCCATGCCGGACGTGTCCGTGCGCACTCTCCGTGCCCAAACACACCCGGCCAGGCCGCTCCTCTTCAGGGGCCGAGAAATACGCCGACAGCTTGACCACTTAGTGCGGGTGCGAAGGTCAAATCTACAACCAGTGCTGAGCTAATGGCCCCGGTGTAGGTCTGTGGAAATCAGAGAGGCTTTATCAGCTATGTAAACCCCAAGGTCCCTCACTGGTCTGTTCCCACTGAGACGACCTAATGTGTCCCTCTGTCCGGGTGTGTGCCACTCTCACATGAAGCATCCCTCATCAGGTTCCTAAAGATCTACTCTAATTTCACCTTCCATAACTCAACCATTATAACCTTATAACCCCCCCCCCCCCCCCCCCCCCCCCACCTCACCCCACCACCCCAGAGAACTTGGCTCATTCAACGATAAAGTAACACACATTCTGTCCCCGTTCTCTTTAGGACGTGTGTGTGTGTGTGTGTGTGTGTGTCTGTGTGAGTGACAGTGTGTCTGTGTGAGTGTGCATAGGTGTGCACTCCATATCCATTTTGTGCTGGTTGATGACTAGATTCCTCTGCGTGCTCGGTGGGGCTGTGGTGGGGGAGCCTCGTTCACAGGCTGGTGGTGTTCTACTCCTTCCCCTACACCCCCCCCCCTACAGCCCCCCCCTTCCTCATGCACTCTCTTATTCCGGAGCGTCAGGTGGCCACTTAAGTGCCTGATCGGCGTCTGAGCTGCCGCCCCAGTGGAGCCGCCCTCCGCCGCCCTCAGCCAAGAGCTCAGGCAGGATTCTGTGGGAATCAACATTTCTAAAGAAGCGCCGTCTGGCAATTTATGAGATAAATGCTCGAGCATGATTCAGATTGGAGTTTCTTATTCTTGTCCTGCCTCTCGCGCTCTCTCCAGTGTATATGGGAGTAAGATGATGAAAAGCAAATCTCCGTGCAGCCGCGCTCCTCCGGAGCCGCTCCCTCGCGCCTCGCTGCCTCTGCAAGGCGGTGTGTTCTCATAGCTGTCACGGTGAGAATATTGGCTAGTTTGGCAGAGTGGGGATAAAACGTGATCATAAGGCGTGTGGGTAAACACGCCTGGTATAAAGTAAACAGGTCTCGAGAATGAGCAGCACTGGTGTGGGATTTTGGAGTGATTCAGCGGGAGTATGCGGACATGCTACCAGGCATATGTATACTTGTGTGTGTATCTGTGTGTGTGTGTGTGTGTGTGTGTGTGTGTGTGTGTGTGTGTGTGTGTGTGTGTGTGTGTGTTTATGCTTGTTTGTATCTCTCTTGATTCTCTCTCCGTATGGATCTGTCTATTCATTTATTGATCTCTCTGCACTTCCTTCTGTACCAATGTTGACCAGGAATATTTGACAAGGCAGACGATTTTTACTGCTTCATTTATGTTTTTAGGAATATATCCTGAGGATAAACATTCTAAAGCCCGAGTCTTGCACTGCAGATATATCGTTATCCAAACCCCTCCAGGCCAAACCAGCGAGCTGACTCACCTGCTGCCTGATTCCCACAGCATCGCGTGTCATGACCACCATGAGGGGCAAAGGCATGTGTAGGTCTGAGGAGACCTACCAGAACCACAGCATTCTGGGCCAGAACCCCATGAGGCGTATTCTATAAATATACACTCAACAATGTCTTTTACTCACCATTACAATACCTCTTTACCTCCAAACAACAGTTCAGCGAGCAGCTTTTATAAGTGTTCCTCTCCTGCCCCCCCCCCCCCCCCCCCCCCAACAGTGCCGCACAGTAATTTGTGAATTCAGACCATCTCGGTGAGAGAGGATAAGAGTGGGTCCTCCAGGAGCTGAGCGTGCTTCTGTTCTCCTCACACAGACGGAAGTGACTAAAGAGAGCAGCCGCGCGGGTCTCTCCTCCTCCCTCTGGCCGTCCCTCCACTTTTTAATGTGTCGGTGCGTGTGTGCGTTAAAGCATGAAAGAGACTTCAGGAGGAGAGCCTGTACAGAGGACCGTACAGTTCGCCTTTAACATGAATAGCCGTCGCGTTAAAGTCAAATGCAATACGCTTGAACTACAGAGGGATCCACCCACACGCATTCAAGTGCGTTGGAACAATAAACCAACAATATTCATTTGCACATCTTTGGTTCTATCAAGGCCCGGCTTCAAGGATGCCCACTGCTTTTGATTCAGTATGTCTCCAATAAAGCTGAGAGAATATATTTGTGAAGTTCTCCTCCTGTCTCCAGAGCTGTCAATCTCAGTTTGAAGACAGTGATACGGTACTGCAGTTTCTCTTTCTCTCTCTATCTTTCTCTCTCTCTCTCTCTCTCCTTCTCTCTCTCTCTCTCTCTCTCTCTCTCACACACACACACACATTCTCTCAATTGGCTATCTGCATTGCACTCTCAAGCTATCTATGTGTGCACTGAAGTCCCTCTAGGAAATGACTTTTTCTTTCATTTCAATATTCACTCAATATTCAAGTGCAGTGAACACTGAACAGACTTTCCGTCTTTAAATAGCAAGTCCCTTTGAGTCCAATTTGAAGCTAAATACATACAATTCAACTGTATTCTGACTTATAAGTAGGCATTTCGCAAAAAAAAAAACCTTATGCTCCAAACAATACGTGTACATTTAAGATGAAGGATGTGATTGCAAACATGTTTGTATCATTGGCCAGCAGGGTGTGCTATAGTCACAATGAAAAAAATAATGTTTTTTTTCTTTAGTTCGGGAGCATGACCCAGAGGATGTCGTCTTCCCGCTGGATGAGATGATGAAGCGTGGGCAGACTCCCACACGGAGACGTTCTCCTTTCTGATGATTTCTGCAAACGTTCAACAGTAAGGGCTGGCCAGGAATTCTGAGCTAGTTACAGTACTTGACATTCTAGTTTTAAGTTTTAAAGTTTTACATTATATAAAATGTGAGATGGTCCATTGGCAGCATGGGCATGGGTAAAAGAGACAGGTATCCTGCATGCTTTGAAATAACACTGATTTCAAGTATTTCAGGCAAAATAATTTTCTATGAAATCCGCCATACGCACATGATCAGTGCGATGCACTGGGATTTCACATTTGCAATCAGGGAAACCACATTGTTGTTGCTTTGATGCCAGTGTCAAATCATGTATTTACACTCAAAGGTCATGTATTTACACACAAACATCATGTATCAAATCAAATCAAATCAAATTTTATTTATATAGCGTGTTTTACAACAGTTGTTGTCATAAAGCAGCTTTACAAGTGTCCGAGTCCAAGCCCCCAGTGAGCAAGCCAAGGGCGACAGTGGCAAGGAAAAACTCCCTATTCACACAAACATCATGTATGTACACTCAAACATGTATTTACACACAAAGACCATGTGCACACAAATATGTATTTATACACATATACACATGTGTACACACAAACATGTATTTACACACAAACATCATGTATGTACACACAAACATGTATTTACACACATAGACTATGTACACACAAATATGTATTTATACACAAATATCATGTATGTACACACAAACATGCATTCACCCAAACATGTGTGTTCAAACAAACATGTATTTACACACAAACATCATGTATGTACACACAAACATGCATTCACCCAAACGTGTGTTCACACAAACATGTATTTACACACATCACATGTGTATGCATCATCGCATTACTACCCAATATTACCCATCTTTACACATGAATACACACAGGAATACAAAGGAATGCTTTGTATATTGAGGTATGATGACTCGGTTTATGGTTTCAATTTCCATTCAAAGGAAATGTGTTATACCCACCAACCAAACATTTCTCTTTCCTTTCATATAACCTGCATGTCTTTACAGGTTTTGCAGTCGCTAAGATCCAGTTTCTGAAACAATATCACTTTCCGTCAAAACTTAACACACAACAGCCAAAATCACACACACAACAGGCAAAATATTTCACAATTTTGGAAAAAGCAAACACTTCATCCAGAACAAACACATAATCAAAATCTCTTTCAACTCTTACCAAATTTGTATGATCTGGTTCATCCCCCTGGTGATGAAGAATGAGTATGTTGTGCTCTGTGTTGAGGAAGGTGATGATATGGGCTTGTGGGGACCATGAGTGGCCTGATGATGAACACCTCCATTCATGGACCACATGGTCAACCAAAGTGGCTCTGGTTACTCATCCTCTTCCTCATTCTCGTCCTCTTCCTCATCATCTCTGTGCAGTATTGGACTCCGTTGTGGAAACCAAGATATGTGACCTCTGTATAGGGCTCAGGCTGTGATTACTAAAGATTTGTAAAAATTATGTTTTTTCATGGCAGTGGTTTCCATTTGAAACGAATGGGTTTGAATGTTGTATCTAATGTGGGTTTAATGTAGGGTTAATAATGTTTTGCAAAAAGTATGTTTTAGAAATGCTAAATGAATGAAAGGAGAATATGCTTAAGGGTTAGTGCACCAGGTCAGTAGATAGGCTACAAAAGTTAGTGGTTTCCAAATTTGTGTTATAAGTACCAGTTTTTGGGTCTTAGTGAATCCAAAGAACTGCAATTCCTTCTCTATCTCTCTGTTTCTGTGTCTATATTAAATTCTTTCCTTTCTTGACTTTCTCAGAAGTGCCTGGAGGCTTTAACTGACATTATTATATGATTTCACGAGTCAGACTCACACTTTCATGAGTCGGACTCACACTTTGTTGCTCTGTTGTTATACAGGTTGTTTCTGTTGTTATGCAGGTTGTTTCAATTGCTATGCCAGGTTGTTTCTGTTGTTATGCCAGGTTGTTTCCGTTATGCAGGTTGCTTGTTCAGCACTTGTGTCTTTGCTGTTTGTGCTCAGTGAAGCAAAGTTCTGTGCACCTTACCAGGAAACTGTATTTGTCAAAAATTGTTTCATGGTTTACAAACCATGCGTGCAATTATCTCTGGACTTTTAACGTATATACGAGCTGAAGCACCAGTGCACACAGAGGCCAGCGTAACATTAATGTGTGCACCTCACTGTCAGTGGAAGCAACAATAACAGTTCTGTGCTGAACAAAAATTATATTTGCTTTTCTGTTACTATTCAGTGATGACATAAATCACCTCTTTCCAGTTTCCCACGCTTGTGATAGCACAGTATACAGATTCTTATCTGGTGTGTGTGTGTGTGTGTGCATGTGTGATTGCAGAGCATCCTTATTTGTTTTTGTTTACCATGGAAACATTTCTCAGAGACATGTTTTGAATGTCAGGAGGTCAGTATTTTTATAAATGGATGCTCTCACACGGCTGTTCAGGAGCGCTAAGGCATGCAGCACTGGTGATTGGCTGAAGCACCCACACTACAACAGCCTGCCTGTCCACTCGATCTGTTTACATCTTTACATTATGACCGTGTGTGTGTGTGTGTGTGTGTGTGGTGTGCCTCTGAAGAAATGCTAAAGTGTAGAAATGCATAAAACATGACTGTACCTTTATCTACTGAAAGTTTTTATCAGCCTGAACACACACATTAAGATAATGATTCTCTCTTCTTGTGGCCATTATGTGTTACAAACTTATGCTGGCATACATCAAAACATCTGTAGTGTGCAGGTTTTGTTGATATCATCCTGTTACAGTACTGTGTACTGGGGTGTTGCTTTTAAACTTAAAAATAAAAGTTAATCCTTACAATGATTAATAACTGGTTCTTAGATCATCATTGATGAGACAAACTAGCCAACCTTGGCATAGATTTGCTCTGAGTAATTTGAATATATCGATTCATTTTACTGATGCCAAAGTGATTTACATCTTGCCAGAATCTGTGGCAGAACCACCAGCAGAACCCCTAGAATAAAAGAGCTTCCTTCTCTACCCTGAAACTTTATGTTTAGTACCTGCTGAGGGTGTGTGTGTGTGTGTGTGTGTGTGTGTGTGTGTGTGTGTGTGTGTGCATAAATATCTTTATCTAGACTCTTGAAGATAAGAAGTCATAATAGTTGCTGAGACGCACAAATTGGAGTCAACAGTCGCAATTTGTCCAGGTGTATCATAAGGTCAGCGATCTAGTTTCCAAAACTTTAAATCAGTATTTATCTAGAATGTTACTATGGAACTGAACCAAAATCTATTTTTTGTGAAGGTCCTTCAAAAACAAGCCAAGTTAGTTTCTTCTTGTGACCCATATAACCACACAGCAATGAGGTGACACTTTGGGCTGTTTTTCTAACAGCCAGTGTAAACAGCATAAGTCAGGTTTAAACTATTCAGCTCTAAGGTGCAATGATACTGGATGGAGATGCTACAGGAAAAGCCCACACTACTGTAATCAAGACTTCAGAAGAAACACGCAGCTCGCTATTCTATTTAAGTCTGCTTCTCTTCCGTCTTCTCTGGGCCAGTCCTAGTTGTACTTATTGGATTTTTTAAATTTCAGGGACTCACAGCTTTAATTGGGAAAAATGGGACTTGGCATCCACGTTGAGATTGAACAAAAGCACCAAATGGCCAGAGATCTCTCTGTGTCCTCATACATATAAAGACTCTATTATAAGAGCTTCCCAAAAGAAACTGTCAAAATATACACGACATTTGATTATCACACATTCATCCATTTTTTGCATTCATACAGCACAATTTCCATTTAAACAAATTGCTTATTTCTAGAGTTTTAGGTGTTATAGGATTACTGGAACGGACTTTTCTGCCTGCATCATTCTGAAGCAATAATTTAAGAAATTTCAACATTTATACATTTTTAAGGATACAGTCCTATGCTCTTTAATTGCGTTGTGTTTTTCCATCCGTATTCAGAGAGAGTACTGCAAGGGGGAATTGATTTGGGGCAGCTCCAGATGGAAATGCCATTATGAGCTGAAATTGGATTTAGCCAGTGTTGACCACTCTGTGGCTATTCAAGCAGCTCTCCGGTGGCAGCCAAGGCTGAGGACAGACATTACAGCCCAGCTGAAGGGCCACATTAGAGACAGGATGGTACAGAAACACACCCTTTAGGCAGAGAGAGAGAGAGAGGGGGAGAGAGAGAGAGAAACTGCAGTGCCGAGTTTGTACGTATTCGAAGGCGTGTGCGGACATATTCTGTTCTGCCTGACAAAAGAATCCATCATGTGATTATTTGTTCAGCCCTCACTGCCCCTAGAGAGGGTTACAGTCAGTCACCACTGTGCCTGTGTTTCTTTTTGTTTTTAATTAACACCCTTTAAGCCATATAAAGCAGCTGATTTATGGCACGCAATTCACTTACTAGGTGCTCACCACCCTAATTTATACCGGAGCTCCTTTAGATAATGTGATGCAGAGGAAAGGGGCGTGAACACGAGGCTGCTTCTCCTTTTGTTGGAAGTGTCTTCCAGGATCCTGGCAGGCGAGAGATGCAGTCTGCTTAATTCTCTCAGCATTCATAATTTACTTCTTTTGAATTTCAAATGAGCTTTGGAAGAGGTGATGGCTAAGACCTCCCTCTCAGCTGGCCAAGGTTCGATGATGTCACCCTTCAATGTAATCAGCTCCGCAGACACCAGGCACACACTCAGAGGGATTAGATTACTGGCTGAAGACATGTTTGTATTAGTTCAAGTATTATTCACCCAGAGGGGGACCTAGCACAAGGGTACAGGGACAGATTGAAAGAGAAAATGACTGAGAAGTAATATTGGAAGGCAAAGAGTATTGATCTTCATTTAGACGTGGAGTAATCAGAAACTACATTTCTGAAGAAGAACTACATTATGGGGAGGATGAAACATAGGCAAGAATCACAGACATGCTCAAATTCAGTTAATTCTGAAACTGCTGAACATGACGTGAGATGTTTGATATGAAAATTTAGTTTACATAATATTCATCCCTGTCTCACTCTTATACTAGCTGTTCCTATGTTTTATAGCTGTTCATATGTTTTCTTCTCACTCAGGTCCTCTAGGGCAGTATTGGACCTGTGGTAGGGAACTGGTCTTGTGACCAGAGGGTCATGGGTTTGATTCCCAGACCTGAGACCATGACTGAGGTGCCCTTGAGCAAGGCACCTAACCCCAACTGCTCCCCGGGCGCCGGGCTAGGGCTGCCCACCGCTCTGGGCACGTGAGCACCACAGCCCCCTAGTAATCACTAGTTCAGAGTTGCCAACTTTTCAAGAACACTTGGAGTGAGATTTGGTCTTTTTTTTGGGGGGGGGGGTGTAAAATGGACACAAATCCATTTATAAGTATTATATCGCGATCGATCGCCATTGGTTGGCGAACTAGTAACTCATTGCATCATAGATGTAGATCAGGGATAAATAAACTAGATTTTTTTCAGTGTGAGAAATCGGATGTATGGCGTGTGAGCGTGTGAAGACAAATGCGTGTGTCTCACGCTCAGTGCGTGAGAGTTTGCAACCCTGCTAGTGTGTGTGTGTGTGTGTGTGTGTGTGTGTGTGTGTGTGTGTGTGTGCGTGCGTGTGTGTGTGTGTGTGTGTTCTAATTGCACAGATGGGTAAATGCGGAGGACAAATTTCGATTGCGGTGAAAAATCACAATTGACAAATATGGCACATTTCATTCATTCTAGAGAATTTTGAGGGTGTGGCTCAGTGATTTTGCTGTTCCTGTCTGTGATGGTCTGTGATGATTTATGTTGCTGGTCCTGAGAACTACTCTGTTGCAGCCACATCTCCATCTTAGGTGTCTCATTCTTGTCTTATTCTCTCATCACACAGTCTCACTGTCTTCTCTCATACCTTCCTTCAAATGTTTCAGTCAGTTGAGATTGTCACATCTATTATCACTGCTGCCTTCTGCATCTTATTTCCACTGTGTCTGGTTGGTTTCCCACTGCTTGTTAATCTGTCTGGATCTGAAGGTCCCGCAGGATCTGAGCCTTGTGGCTTTGCACCACTCGCTATGGATCCGTCCATTTGAACGTGTCCAGCTGGTACGCATTTGTATATATGATCCGCACCATTTGACCTCAGTGCAAGCTATGTCTCCTAGCATCTTGCACACTGCTACTAGGTGATGGATTATTTGAAGGGGTCCTTTGTAGTGTTCACCTTGGGTCTCATCTAATGTGATACAGCCCTGTTTTGATTAATCGAGTGGTTAGAACTTGTTTTTGTGAAGTCATGAGCTGTGCCTCTACTCTGTCCTTCAGACCTGTCTTTTCCAGCCATTGATAGGACTGTCATATCAGATACCTCTGCTCTTTGTCAGTGGTACATTCTGTGGAGGGACATATCCTTCCATGGCAACTCCTCTGCTACCATGGTGACCACGTTCCACATCGGACACAGGCGCTCTTCATCAGCTCATCCTTGGGGGCCGTTGCTCAAACGTATTCACGGATGCTTTGTGTCTCACCCTGGACAGTGCGTTTTGTACTTCACGTACCCTCTTCATTTTTAAACCTTCTTACATGTACTCTCTTCCACTCATCTCCTGGAACGTGTGAAACCTTTGGATGGTGGAGTGCGCAGTTCTTTAAGAAGAGTTTTCCGGCAGTGATGCATGCTGCTTCAAACTCCTTTCTTGACCATCTTATTGTGCTTGCTGGATATCTGGAGACTGGCAGTGCATACATGTTTAGGGCTTTGATCTTATTATTCCCATTCAACTGGGTCTTAAGTACCTGTCTTACCTCGTAAACGCACTTGGCCATTGGTGACCTTTTGGTTTGTGTCTCATGGTTCTCATCTGATTGGAGAATCTCCTCCATGTTAGGTCATATGGCCTTGCGCTGGTTCAATTCTCTCTGTCCTGATTGCTTTTCTTCTTTTTACTATCAGCTGACCACACCAGCCTGAATAACATTCCAATGTCCTTGTTGTAGATCGCAGTTAGGTGGATTGCGTGTGCGTGTGTGTGTGTGTGTGTGTGTTTGTGTGTGTGTATCTGTATTTGTGTTTGTTTTTGTGTGTGTCTGTGTGATATATTTCTCACAAACCTTAGTGCACTTAGAGAGACTATATAGGTGTTTAATAACTCTTGGAAGAACCTCAGATGAATTAAAATGCCACAAGCAACATCTGTTCCTGTAGAAATTGTGCTTTTATTGAAATTGTGCATTTATAGAAATGCTGCATATTTACATGTGCAAAATATATCATTTGATACATAAAAAGATAATAATTTGATGTCACCCTTCTAGTAGATGGTCACATTTTCAACCCACTCTCAGAGCTAGGAATCCTGTGAGTTTGAATGTGCACCTTCACCCTGTTCCTAGCACTGAGCTCTTCTGTTAGACCTGTTAGATCTGTTTGAGCCACTCTTTTAGTGTTGAGATCACAGTGCCCCCATGACCACTGAGAAAGTTGTGTTAACTTTCCACATTCTCTCTATGTCCTCTTTAAATCCCTGTAATTTGTATTCATATACGTTGTATTTCCCCAGTGTTTCCAGAATATATGAAGTTTGGACTTTGGAAGTTTGTTTTTTTCAGTACAATGATTCATATTCCATATTTTGAGTTTAGGGAGCACACACAGAAACACCAAAACACAAACCTGCTGTTGGAAGTGAGATGCTGCCATTCTGAGTTTGCATTAGTACTTTTTATTTCTGCAAGTTCTTGCTGTGCATCTTTGCTGCTGTCATTGCTGCTGTCATTTTGGGAGATGTTTCATTTTGTGCATGCCAATGCAATTAGATCAGGAAGAGGAATGTGGTTCTGGAGTAAAAGGGCAACTTCTGACTTCCTCTCCAACAAGCTCTGGTATTCCCCTCACGTCACAAACACTGTAACGTTAGGTCATTGTTGCAAATCGTCAAGTTTCTAGCAACACTCAGCTTTACTGAGCAACTTACCTTATCCAGCAAATTAAATCTGCTATCCTAGACCATCTATTACAACGCCAGGGGTAAACAAAGAGGCCTGTCCCAGGTAAATGACTTCATGTGGTTTGCTGGCAGAGATTAATGGGGTGAAAAGGTGGGCCTGGTCTTTTCCAGCTGAGTTCCAGTGGATATGACAGGCCTGAAAGTGTTGGGGAGAGAGAGCGCCACAGAGGTAGAATGACATGCTAGTGTTTATTAAAGCTAGACTTCTTCACAGGCAATTAACCCTTCACTCGAAACAGCAGCGAGCACACTGCGGGAGTCTCTCACTCACACACACACACAGACACGCACGTGCACAAGCATGCACGCGTGCACATGCTCACACACACACACACACACACACACACACACACACGTGCACACAGACACACACGTGCACACAGACACGCACGTGCACAAGCATGCACGCGTGCACATGCACACACACATACGCACGCACACACACACACACACACACACACACACACACACACACACACACGCACGCACACGCACACGCACACGCACACGCACGCACACACACACAAGATCTGTGTGGCAATGTGCCCCTGATAAAATGTGCCTTGAAACTGAACCTTAAACCAGAGTTTCATTTGAAAATCTTTTTTCACAAGCTGCTCCATTAAAAGATTTCATCTAATATGTTCTTCAAACAGAAATGGGAAGAACATTTAGCAGAAGAGTAATGTGGTTGATTTGTTCATGGTACTGTCATTATATCTAAAGCATACACATTACTTAGAGAATGCTATTTGTGCAGTAACTATATAGAGACACAGACAACAGTAACTCAATATCCTCTAATAATTCTGAACTGGTGCACATACATGATCTGTTAGAACTGTTCCATTCAGTTGATCTGCAGGAGAATGTGAATGTGCCATTTCTATTGCTTACTCTTACTGTAAACGTTACACTAGTGTACTAGCCAATGCAGCAGGAAACAGAAAAAGTGCTTTTCTCATTGCATGCTGGGTAATGGGCTCTAATACTAAGGAAGTATTATGTGCAATGATATTACTAATTATGGACCTCCCCCCTTAGACAGTTCAGCTCCCTATCTTTTCCTCTCCCTCTATCTCTGTCCATCTCTTTCACTCCATCTCTCTCTCTGCTAGATTTTCTATTCCTCTTCCTTCCCATCATGCTACCTTTTATCAGTACTGCAGTGGTTTGTGACTGCCCCCTATTGCTGAAACAGTGGAATGGATAAACAGAGATAAGCACATTTAATGATACATGTAATAAGTTTGGTTTCAGAACACTGATTCAGCATAACCTTTGAATAAATTACACAAATTACATTCATTGTTATATTCTCCACTGTAAATTTGAAACATCTGCCTATCCTGTGCTGAAGGCTAATCCTACTGCCAGTCAGCTGAGAGAAATGCCCTTACAATGAAGCGTGAGAAATACAACAACTGATGTCTGTACAGTGGCATTTTTATGGGGAAGGCAGGGCCGCCTCAGAGTGGGTATAGGACATAATACTGACAGAGCAAGAAATGAAATCTCTCTCCTTTCCTCTTTCTCTCCCTCTCTCTCCAACTCTCTCTCACTCTCTCTCACTCTCCCTTGCTCACTCTTTCTCCTCTCTCAGTCTCTCTCTCACTCAGGCAGAAACCATCTAATCACGTAGAGATTCCTATCCGTTCTGGCCTCTGACTTTCACCCTTTTTCTAAACAAACCTCAATCCCTCTCACTCACTCTCTTTCTCTTCTTCTCTCTCTCCCTCTGTTTTTCAATCACCCTAGAGCAGAGTTGATGAGGCCACTATTTTCACACCAGACTGGTCACACTGATGAGACTTGATAGAAGAAATCCCTTCAGAGTGAAATCAAACTGTCTTACAAACTTTTGATAGAAAAACCCTTACAAACAGCATGCAGTAGAATTCTGTACTTTTAACACAAAAAAATGAGTATTTAGATATATTTTACAAATGAATTTGGGATTCTGGCACATACTTTAGTAATTTTTGAAAATGTATCTAGACTTGCACTAACAGTTTTGTTGAGAACCTTTTGAGAGACTTTTTCTAACAGACCCTTTGTTTATTTAAAGCGCTGGAATGCCTTACTACCTGCTGTATTACTACCTGCTGTATTACTACCTGCTGTATGCATTTGTACCTTCAGTTCATTGGGAACACCCACTTTGCACCAACAGTCACTACTTTAATGGATATGTTTATTTTAAGGGTGGCTATATTAAATTAATGTGCACAACTACAGGCTTTAACTTTGGTCAGCCATTCTCCTCTTCCTATACCACTGGTCATTGTCTGACCTTTGAACCGCTGCTGTCAAAGCACCACCTGGACGGCAGGCCTGCTCCTCAATACACTGCTGGGACAGTGGCAGGCACAAGGGTGTGTGTGTTATGCTGCTAGTGTGTATGTCAGCTAACAGCTGCCTTGATGGAGGTTGTTTCTTTTATGTACCTGAGCTGAAAGTGGGTCACCATCCAAAACTCTCCAGGCAAGGGCACAAAGAGATTAGTTACAGCCAATCTCCAGCTCTTCATTAAAGGTCAAAGTGCAAGATCTGGACGTGAGAGACCTGGATATGAGGGAGACCTGGACATGAGGGGGGACCTGGATGTGAAGAGGACCTGGACATGAGGGGGGACCTGGACATGAGGGGGACCTGGATGTGAGGGGGACCTGGACATGAGGGGGACCTGGACGTGAGGGGGGGACGTGAGGGGGGACCTGGAAGTGAGGGGGGACCTGGACGTGAGGGGGACCTGGACATGAGGGGGGACCTGGACATGAGGGGGGACCTGGACATGAGGGGGACCTGGACATGAGGGGGGACCTGGACGTGAGGGGGACCTGGACATGAGGGGGATCTGGATGTGAGGGGGGACCTGGACGTGAGGGGGATCTGGATGTGAGGGGGGACCTGGACATGAGGGGGATCTGGATGTGAGGGGGGACCTGGACATGAGGGGGACCTGGACGTGAGGGGGGACCTGGACATGAGGGGGACCTGGACGTGAGGGGGACCTGGATGTGAAGAGGACCTGGACGTCTCTGTCACTATGATTTCTTGTTTTCATTTTTCTTTCGGGACATTGATGATTGTCTTGTTTTTGTTTTTATGGAGATAATGTCTTCTGTTTTTTTCTTTTTATTTCTTCTTTCCTCATGACTTCATGGTCATTAATATTTATTAAATTAGAGGTTGTTTTTGCACTTATTCTGATGTGAAATTCTGTATAGAATTTCTTTTTTTCTTATTTCCCAAACCAACTGCTACTATCTCTCCTAGACTTTGAAATTACTTTAATGTGGTTTCTGCCCTCCACTGAGGTTGGTGGCGGTTAAGTGTCGATTGGGTGAAGAACTAGGAATACTCTATTTCCTGATTGTGTGTTATTGCCGGGCCCATTTTCCTTGGCACCATTTTCCTTCTTTGGGTGTGTGTGTGTGTGTGTGTGTGTGTGTGTGTGTGTGTGTGAGAGAGAGAGAGAGAGAGAGAGAGAGAGAGAGAGAGAGAGACACCCTCACACTCCTCATCAGCTTGCTGTCTGTCCAGTGACTTGTGTATTGGTTTAGGCAGAACTAGAGATGTACTTGATATTTAGTGTCTTAAAGATGGAGATCTACAAATAAGTCTTTTATGTTTCCTCGTCTAGTTCTAAGCTGCAACTAGAGACTAAAATACTAAAATAATTGTATCATGTGACTCTTTATAATAATAAAAAATAGAAAGTAAAATTCAAATAGAAAATTGTCTGTCCTTGCTGCTTCCTGAAGCTTATGATGCAAATGTAGGCAAAATTCCCACAGGGATGTGGTCGGAGTCTCCGAGATGAGAGGGCCTTACTCTCCTCACTGAATGGCCATACATATAAAGACTCCAGCACTGCTGCTCCTGAAGGAGATATTAGCACAACGTTCACGACCATCCTGCTGGCACTGCAGAGTCACTGCTGTCTTCAAACAGGTGGTAAACAGGATGAAGGGTAGGAGACCGCAATAACTCTGACCGACCTAATGTCAGATGAGGATATGTGTTTGAGACTATAAAGCACTCTGTACATCCCTCTGGTGTCCTTCAACTGGGAAGGAGTGTCCTGGGATTTCTAGGAAAAGTGGGAAGGGTCTCCTGATGTCACCTGGGGATCTCAGCACAGCTTGCGTCCAAGGGCGTAGTTACCATGGATGGACGTCACGTGTCCTCAGATGTGTTAACGTCTCGTTATCCTAGAGGTGCAGAAACGGTTGAGTCATGTTCTCTAATCGAGTCCTACCTAACCGTTAACACATGATTGGCTGTGCCTTTCTCTGCTGTCACGTGAGACTCTGTAGCTACGTTTGATTATTAGCAGTGCCAAAACTTGAAGGAAAACTTTCCAGTCTTTCTTGGCTTACAGTAAGGCAAGACTTACTGTGCAAGACTCAACGTGGACAAATGCAGTGTGGACACGTGCAATGTGGGGGACATGTGAGTGTCAAAAGTGAGTGAGGATGGCATTAACAAACAAGAAGTTAGGCCTGAGATGCTGTTTTTCAAAGAAACATGAGAATCACTTAAAGTCATGTTCGCTAATGTAGTGAGCCCATCATAATAATGTTAAAGGCAGTGCTAATTTTTGAAGGTCCTTGGCTCCATGGCAAGAGATCTTCCTCTGGGTTTTATTGGGGGAAGAGGCCTTGGGTTCTACTGTGTGTGGGTGTCTGTCGATGTGTACGGGTGTGGGTTGAGCACCATGTCGACTGGAAGGGGCCTCCATCAGTGGAAAGAGGTGACAACGTCACTCCAGGATGGGATCCATGTGTCTGGTCAGTGAAGGGGGCATGGACCATGAGTAAGGGATCCCATGGACTCCAAGTGTGGAGGCAAAGGAGGTCCCAGAGCTTCTACGTCAGTGGGAGGAGGACCCAAGAAATGGAGAGGGGTCAATATGACCATGTAGGCAGAGTGTCCTTTATGCTCTGTGTGATATGTAATATACATATACATATCTGTGTGATATGCGATATGTAATATATCTACAAAAACATCAAAACATTCATAAATTAGACACACAATTGTATGCCGCATTAGATAAGTGTGCACAAGGCTGTTAAGAGAAACAGATTTCGTGTTGCTAAAAACCAGAGACATCTGTCAAGGAAATGGAGGAATATCCAATCAAGTGGTTAAAGAAGAAGTTGAAGTTAACAAGGTTAAATGTGTCAAATGCAAGAACAACACAACAGAACAACTAGCAGTCAGATAAACTTTGCCACAGATGTTGCTTTGAACACCAACAATGTGCAGTGTAAGGTCAAATTTGCTAATCTTGCTGCAAAACAAATCTTGCTAAAATGTGTAAAACCAAATGTCAAAGCATTGTGACAAGGATGATAAATACAGTTGAACAAAAAAGCAGAGTAAGATAACTTCTTCATAGCAACTGTTCAAGTCAAATGAAAAGAACATTTTAAAAAATGCAAAGTGAAAGGGATTTCTGGACAATTTGGGGGAAAAAAGCACCAAACCAGCCCATGGCCCAGAACCTGTTCATTCCCAATGTATCTGACGTCAGTGCCCCTCTCAGAATACTTGAACATCATGTTCAACGGTACTGGGGAAAAATCAAGCAGAAAGTTTTGAGAAGATGAAATCACTTGTAACAAATGTACCCATGCTGAAACTCTAGGATGTGGAAACATCAGTGTCATGGTCAGCAGAGGTCAGCTCAGAAGGCACTGGAGCAGCCATTCTACAGGAGGGAAAGCCCGGGGCTTATGGTTCCTGTCCACTCACTGATTCACCACACAGATTCGCACAGATGGAGAAGGGACTGCTAGCATTTTGTATGGTTGCAAAAAATTCCACCAATGTCTATATGGTAAAGAAATCTCAGTTGAGAGCGAACACAAACCACCAGAGACTATATACAGTAAAACACCCCCAAGCCCCACCAAGACTGTAGAGAATGTTACTTAGGTTATAGAAAAAAGGAGTACTGAACAAAATTAATAAATTCATGAATCACACTTGAGTGGAACAGTGGAAAGAAAGAGCAAGAGAGAGACGTCTGAGTCCAAACATAACACTATATATGTCACACCAGTAAATCTAATGGTGGACTAAGACTAGCACAGTCTGTGTGTGTGTGTGTGTGTGTGTGTCTGTGTGTGTGTGTGTGTGTGTGTGTGTGTGTGTGTGTTATTAAGAATAATTAACTCATTCATTCTTATTTGTATTCACTTATTCATAACTTTCTTAATTACCTGTCACTCAAACTTTGACAGAGAGGTCCACGGTTGACACCTGACCTTTTCATAATGCCCCAGGAATACAGGTACATATAAAATGCCATTATTAATATATATATAAAAAAAAATTTTGCCCGTACATTGATCCAAGTACAATGTAAAAAGATCTTCAGGAAAAAATATTATTTTATTTGGTAAAGGTTAAACTAAAAGTTAGTGGATGCTAACCTTTATCCTCAAATTGAGATTACATTCAATAGTTGCTGTGGAAATTAGAAGCTGCCATTCAATAGAAATGGTTTGATATATATGGTTCTACTCAAGGTTCTGTTTTATTGCAACTGTGTTGTGTGAATGTGCCGTCATAGCCCTTATACTAAGATGAGCAGGGATGCAGTCAGTGAGTTCCTCTCAAAATGGCACACTTTGATGCTTTTAACCAAGCCATTCACATTGCTGCTTTCATGGCACTTTATTAACAATTATGAGGCACTTAAGATTCCTGTGTACCTCAGTTAATAAGGTCATAGTTTGTGCCCAGTGCTCAGTGCGCTAAAAATAACTGAAGCTTTTCTGAAAACAAAAGTGTAGAGAAGATGTATGTATTTTCAAATTTCTCTTTCCATATCTTCCCCATGTTCTTTATATCTCTCTCCATCTCATCCTCTCCCTCTATCTCCCTCTGTCTCCCTCCCTCTCTGTTCCTCTCTCCTCTCTTTCCCTCTTTCTCCCCCTCTCTCTCCCTTCTCTCTTTTTCTCTCTCTCCCCCTCTTTCCCTGCCCCTCTCCCTCTTTCTCCCGCTCTCTCTCCCTTCCTCTCTCTTCCTCTCTCTCTCTCCCTTCTCTTTTCTCTCTCTCCCCCTCTCTCTCTCTCTCTCTCCCCCTTCCCCCTCCTTCTCTCAGGCTCTAGTTTCCAGTGACGTTTTGGATCTTTAAATTATGAATGAGTGACTCTGCTGCTCTCAGTAGGAAACTCCATCCTATTGTCTTGACTGCAGGAGACAAAAGAGCAGTAATATAGATGAAAGTGACAGGGCTTTTGAATCATGTAAATCTGCTCTGGAACGAGGCTGAAGTTACCTCGTCAGTGACCTCGTCAGTGACCTCGTCAGCACAGAGCCTCCCATACAATATGAAGAAAGAATGGTAAAAGCATGGTATCGCATTTAATCTTACACATTATGAAAATATGTGGTTTAAATATTTTTCACATTTTTATGTCATATTTATATCATATCACTATTCAGAACCACTTTGCTTGCACAAGTGATGAAAGACATCTGTCTGAAATGTTTCGTACTTCACGACAATTTTTAATATCTCTATCTTGCCAGAGAATCCTGCAGTTACTGACCTTAGCAGGTTTTAATATTTGCAAATTTTAGGTATATTTAGGTATATTTAACTGGGCCAAAACACAGGACCAGAGTGTCAAAAAGTACAAAGTTTTTCACAGAAGTAGAGGGTCAGCAGCTGCCCGGTGCTCCTGGTCAAGTGCTCTTGATTAATTGATCGTCAGCCAGTGTGACCACGTTTATATAAACTTTTTGGACTTTTTCTGGTCTGGAGCATTCAGGTATGTGTTAACACAATGTCACGAAGGACATTGGGATCATCCTTGATGTTAGACCAGCAATTGGCTGCCCATCAATCTGGGAAGGGTGATTTCAGGCCATTTCCAAACAATTTGATGTCCATCATTCTATAGTATGAAGTGGAAAACATTCAAGACAGTTCCCAGTGGATGTCCAAGCAAATTTGCCCCAAGGTCAGACTGTTCAGTGCTCAGAGTATCTGCAAAAAACTCAGACTCTTCATGCCTCAGTTAACATGTTTAAGTTTAACTTGGGGGGGGGGGGGGGGGGGGGGGTATGGCCGCGCTACCAGGAAAGCCTCTCCTTTCTAAAGAAGAACATGGCAGCATGATTTAGGTTTGCCAGGTTGCATCTAGAGTTCGGCTGAAATCAGGTGACACAGCATGAAAAACACCAATGACTGAAAAAATAAAGTGTTGCAATGGCTCAGTCAAAGTACACACCTCAGCCCAATTGTGGTGGGACCTTAAGAGAATAGTGCATAAAGGAATGCCTAGAAACCTCAGAGAGCAATGTTGTAAATAAGAGTTGGCCAGAATTCATCCAGAGCAGAATGAGAACGTTATTGCTAAATAATGGCATGGTGAATGTGTGGTGTTGTCCGTCTTAGGTTGTTTTTGGAATCTAATTTTAAGATCTGCTAAGGTCCGGATGATTTATGTCCTGATATACAACAATCCCATTAAGATTCTGGGGGTGCAATTTTGAGGGTGCAATTTTGATTTTCCCAGGATTGTCTCTGTGTGTGTGTATGTATATATATGTGTGTGTGTGTGTGTGTGTGTGTGTGTGTGTGTGTATATAGTCCTGTGTTGTACGCCGTAGCCCCACCTTGTTTCCCGGTTTCCATAGTTCCCTTTTGTTTGTCACGCCCCTGTGCTCCCACCTGTGTCTTTCCCGTCTTTGTGTATTTAGTTCCCCCTGCCTCGTTTACCGGCGTTGGTCGCTCCCCTGTGCTTCCTCGTCACCAGTTGTTCTCCATACCTCCTAAGAACCCCTTGTCTGTGTTTCTTGTTCGTTCGCTCCTATCTCTCATTTTGTTCTTATTTCTCCGTTGTTGTGTTTCCAGTCTACCCATGTCCGTTTCCATGTTTTGGCTCGTCTGTGTTTTCCCCTCTTTGTTCAGTCATACCTTTAACTATTCGTGTTGTGTCAGTTTTCCCCTCCTTGTGTGTAATCCTTATTCCTGTTTAGTTCTTCTGTCGTTTTTAAGTTGTGTTGCTTAGGTTCTTTCTTATTTGTAATATGTGGTTTTCTAATCCATTTGAAATTAGTTCAGTCCTTAAATAGCTCTGTTAGTGGTATTATCTTATGCATGTTTTCTGCTGCGTACATCCCCGTTTACTTCCCCTCGGTTGTCTTCCTTTGTCTTGTCTTCTACTTTGTTTAATAAATAATACAATAACTTGCATCTGCGTCACACCAGCGCCCCCTTTATACGTAACATATATATATATATATATATATATATATATATATATATATATATATATATATATATATATATATATAGCACTCCCTTCCCTGTGCATCTCCTGCCTGTATAAAAACCTATTGCAGCCAAAACACAGCCTGCTGTGTTTTGTGCAATTAAACGATGGGTTGATGACACTTTGTTGAAACAACATGGGGAGGACACCGAAATGTGCAGAGGCAGCTGAAGAGGTGAAGTAGGGAGGGTAAGAATAATTATAGAAGGAAGATAGATCACTTGAGACAGAATAACATCAACAGTATGGAGAAGTCTTAGAACAATATCTGGATACAACGAACCCATGAACCCAGACGTGGGGGAATGACTGGAACAGAGCCGGAGTGGCTAATCGGGAGATTCGGGAGGATTCCCGATGGGCCGGCTCATGTCAATCTCTAGTTTGGGCCGATTGGGAGGGAAAAATAATTTTGGGCCGGATTTGGACATGAAATTTCCGGGCTGAAGAAGTGGCCCACTCCGGCCCTGGACTGGAACATCATCTTCAGGAAATCTCACTTTGCGGTAACACTGCGGTAATACATGAATTTCCCAGTCGTGGGATCATTAAAGTTCTATTCTATTCTATTCTTTTGAGGTGGAGACTTCCTATAAGTACCTGGGAGTTCACCTGAACAATAAATTAGACAGGACAGAAAGCACTACTGCATGCTACCAGAAAGCAGGTCTTTTGGAAAGACTGGCCTTCGAGTGACAGGCCTTTTGGAGAGACTGGCCTTTAGGAGAGACTGGTCTTTTGGAGAGACAGGCCTTTTGGAGAAACAGGCCTTTTGGAGAGTCAGGCCTTTTGGAGAGACTGGCCTTTTGGAGAGACAGGCCTTTTGGAGAGACTGGTCTTTTGGAGAGTCAGGTCTTTTGGAGAGACTGGCCTTTTGGAGGGACAGGCCTTTTGGAGAAACAGGCATTTGGAGAGACTGGTCTTTTGGAGAGACTGGCCTTTTGGAGAGACTGGCCTTTTGGAAAAACAGGCCTTTTGGAGAGTCAGGCCTTTTGGAGAGTCAGGCCTTTTGGAGAGACTGGCCTTTTGGAGAGACAGGCCTTTTGGAGAGACTGGTCTTTTGGAGAGTCAGGCCTTTTGGAGAGACTGGCCTTTTGGAGAGACTGGCCTTTTGGAGAGATTGGTCTTTTGGAGAGACTGGCCTTTTGGAGAGACTGGCCTTTTGGAAAAACAGGCCTTTTGGATAGTCAGGCCTTTTGGACAGTCAGGCCTTTTGGAGAGACTGGCCTTTTGGAGAGACAGGCCTTTTGGAGAGACTGGTTTTTTGGAGAGACTAGCCTTTTGGAGAGACAGGCCTTTTGGAGAGACAGGCCTTTTGGAGATACTGGTCTTTTGGAGAGACAGGCCTTTTGGAGAGACAGGCCTTTTGGAGTGCAGAGGCACTCTGAGGCCTTTTTTTGAGTGGCGGCATCAGCCATGTTTTTATAGTGTGCTCTGCATCGACACAAACTTTCACCGGCTACATAAGAAGGCCAGCACTGTGCTGGGATGCCCCCTTGATCCTGTGAAGATGGTGGGAGACAGGAAGATGTTGGACAAGCTATCATCCACAATGATACAGGTTCCATCCTGTGCAGGACATTTTGAGTTCATTGGGCATTGGGCATGGATGGACTAATTCATTCATGGTGTGTGAAGGTGATACCACAGGTCCTTCCTACACATGTGTAATGTCAATTCTTTGCCTTATACAGTATGAGTGTGTATAGCAAATTGTGCAATAGTAAATAATGTATCTGCTGTATCATAATGTGTATATTATGTCTACTTATGTCCCAGTTACTATTCTGCTTTAATCTTATTTATATTTAAAATGTATATATTCAATGCCTCTGAGACTACTGTACTACTGCCCTAGCTGCTGTAACGTTGCCAATTTCCCTTCTCTGGGATTAATAAAGGATTATTTTATCTTGAATCTAAAAAATAAATCTGCCAAGTGATGAAAGAAGCCTGGTATAATATACAAGAAGGTTGTTAAAACATCCGACCATTCTCCCCATAAGAGTTCAGGACAGAGTCTCCAGAAGAGTTCAGGACAGAGTCTCCAGAAGAATTCTGGACAGTCTCCCCAGGAGATCTTATGACAATCTCCCCAGGAGAGTTGAGCACAGAGTCTCCAGAAGAGTTCACAACAGTCTCCTCAGAAGAGTTCTGGACCATCTCCCCAGGAGATCTCACGACAGTCTCCCCAGAAGAGTTCAGGACAGTCTCCCCAGAAGAGTTCATTATCTTCCAGTGGGTTGTCAAATCTTTTACCTCAGACCATCTACCAGAGGCAAATGAGTCTGAATGTGTGGTGCAGTACTTTTTGCTGATCTTTAGATTATACTCTTCTAAACTGAGATTTATGTCATTCCTGAAGTCTGTTGGAGACACTCCTCCAGTTTTGTCACAGCTATAAGTGTCCCTATCAACCTCCATATCAACTTTCTATATTCTGTTCTTTCAGTCCCTGGTATTTTCCTGATTTTTCATACTACTTTCTTTGTATGTTTTCATCACTTGGGATTTACACTATTACCACTGTTGTTTTCTGCATTTTGTCCACTATCACAATGTCTAGTTGGTTTGCCACTACTACTGTCTGGATGTGGAGGTCCCACAGGACTATAATTCTCCACCACACCACTTTCTTTTTCCCATTTGGACTTGGAGGTGTCCAGCTCAAATGCACTGCATATGTTATTGTACATTTATTTATTTGGTTTATTTAGCTTTGTTTGGTTTGATTTATTTGGTTTATTTAGCTTTTCCTGCCAGAATCTAATTTATAATATTGAGTATGATAATGATTATGCTAATGTCTGACAAATTGAGAACATACTCTATACCTCCTGCTAATAAATTAGTGATGTTGTGAGCCGCAAGTGTCCCCTGTAACCTTTTGTTACCATCCAAAGAGCAAATTACCAGTAAGTTATATTGCCCCAAAATGTTGTGTGTGTCATCATTACAGAAATGCTTTGAAATGCACAGGGTTTTACTACATATAAAATGCCACAGCTAACAGGAGAATTGGAATAAAGACATACAAAGAAGGCCTGTAAATAAGGGCCTATTTTTAAGTAGGTGTTTAACAGATATTTTGACATGACCTAGTTGCATGATGACACTCATTATTCTTTCACTTCAGACATGTAATTCCTTTTCAGACACATTCCCACACTGAGATCTGATATAGGGCTCAATCATAACTCATATTCCATGCTACTGTATAGACAACCCATGAGTACACACAGACAATACACACCCTACCTACAAAATCAAATTATTAAAATGTCCTCTTGGCCTGACATCAAGTTCTAAATCACCTTGGAATTACTGAGAACATATTAGATTTTGCTCTATGTTTGCAAGTTATGAGTTACTGTATTTGTGTGGTGAGATTTTCTGTGGGGTTCAGACCAGACTTGGTATACGCTGGTATCTTCTGTGAGGAGAAGGAGCACAGACAATGAAACGAGTGTCTCAGAACGCCATTTCAAAAATAGGAGGTGTGAAATAATGTTGAGTTCAATCAGAAGCTCATTCCAACAATAAAGAGGCAGATGTAGATCAAATGTAGCAACGTTATACATATACCATTTATATCAGACTGCTCTTTATGTTCTTTTCATTTTTTATATATTACTTATGTTCAAAAAACAAAAATATATTATAAATGCAAATGTAGGAACATCAGTGATTAAATGACATGCATGAACTAAAGCCTCTGAATTCTTTTGAGAGCCTCCTTTCATTTCTGAATTTTTCTGAAGTTGCATGAGTGATAAATTTAAAAAGGAACGGCCTGTTTTGTCTTCAAAGCTTAGATGACTCTGCGTAAGCTATTTCATTTTACTTCATTAGCACTCCTTTCTTCAAAAATTTGAGTGTAGGCCTAAAGATACACATTTTATTCATGTAAATCACTTCAATGCATGATATAAATACTTATTTCTTCTTTTGCCTAATTATAGTGTATTTTATAAAGGTTAAAGCTAACATTTACCCTTCAGCTTATTTTGTCCTAAAATGCCATGTTTGAGCATACAAATATTCTTAATTAGTTCCAGTTGCCTTGATGTTGCATTTAACATTCAAAGTCTGCACAAAATGATAAGCCAAGATAAAACATTTATTTTTAATATATAAAATATATTAAATTTGTTACTAATTCTGCTGCAGCTTGTAGTGCCTTTAACTGCGAAGCATTTTTGAGGTAGAGGAGAGAATGAGTCTCCTGCTGTAAACAGCAGCTATGCTGAAGAAGACGATGCTAAGCAGCACCAGCGAGCCCACTGCTACGCCCAGCCCTACGGATGAAGAGCTGGTGCTGCTCACTGTGCCTGAGAGAGAAACGGAGAGAGAGCAGGACTGACAACCGTGACACGCCACCCTGTAGCTCTGCTTCATATTAACATTTTAAAATGTTAATGTTTTGAAAGTCAAATCTTACCTTTCCCGGTCGATGACACGGCTAAAAATGAAACAAAATATAACGTTACCCAACAAACAATGAATTTTAACTAATGAATGGGTGTACACAGGTTCATCACATGACCAGAATGACTGAGAACAGGAAGAACCATCTTGAAGTAATTCATCATCTCAATGGGATTTTGGGGCCATATTATCAAAACATGGTAAAAAGCGGTTTGGAAACTTGAAGAGATCTATCACCACCAGATTGTAACTTTAGAACACTCCAAGGTTAATGGACAAACGTATCTGTTACTTTTACTTTGAGTTTATCACTGAACTAAAGTGGTACAGTGGTAGCTCAATGAAATACATCCAGCTATTGACTAAATGAACCCAGCAGTGTTGAAGCTCAGCAAATAATAATTAAAAAAACAGGTGGTTGTGTCTGCATTTTTATGTGTGAGTATAAATAAATGGTCGTACTGGTTTCAACGTTGGTGATGATGGGAGGTGAGGTGAGGGTGGTGGGGTCTGTCAGCCTGGAAGAATCCGCAGCTCTTCTTTTTCTGCCATTAAGACAGAGCTGAGGACAATGGAGAACGTAGGCATGAGAAACATGGAGCAAACACACATGTGAACATGTGAACATGAGAACAAGAGAGCATAGGAACATGTCTGCCTGACAGTATCCACAGGTGTGTACACGGTGTGCTCCATGCAGATATGAGCAGTACTTGCTTGGCAAAACTAGAAATGAGCTCACCGTGTATGAACTGCAGACAGCTTGTTCACACAGTCGCGTGATGCAGTGCAGGTAGTACGTAGAAACAATCTGGTTCTTCTGTTCTGTGAAACGGAACGCTGGGAAAGAGAACCGGGCTCGTTGACTTACGCCGTTCTCAATCACGTTGGTCATGAAATCCTTGGAGCACCTATGGAACACCAACACACCACACACTGTGTTTTCTGAAATAACGTCACGGTCAAAGTGGAGAATGAGAATGAACTTACGGCAAAAAGAGGTTGTAGATGGTGGAATTGCCTGGAATAAACGAGGCAGAGGCAAAACATCTGTCCAACAGCACCAAGTATCTAAATAGACAATAGTCATATTGGATTTAGCGCTCAGCATTTCCAGACCTAATCCAGCAAGATCAAGCAAGGGACAGTGGTTAGAGCTGAACCCTGCTGCCTAATGTTAAAAACCAACCAAAAAGCCACAAAGAAGAGTCGTACTGGGTGGTGAGATTGATGGCAGTGACCTGCACAAATATAACGGTCCTCAGCGGAATGCCCAAATAAGGGAAGATCAGGGGGTTGGTGAAGTTCGCATCCTAAACAAAACAGAAGAGTGACATTATTTGAGAATTTTTGAGTTTGTAAAATTTCCATAAGAATGACGGAGACGGATAATTACTGAAGTGCCATCTGAAGGGGTGATGCACATTCGAGTGGTCTTGGCCAGCGCACATGCATAAGGGGAGAGTGCTGCACTGGTGCCTTACACTGAAGAGCTGCATTCTCAGGGTACTGATGAAACTGCCGTTGTTGTTCACGACTGCGATGGCGTTGGAGGACCTGTGAGGGATGAAGAGAGTTAACACCAGAGACAAAGTACAGAACCGGGAGGGACAGGCAGAACCATAAACATAAGATGACCAGAATGAAGTCACTTACTGTTAAATCTTAATTCACAGATGTGAATCTAGTACTAGCCCCAGGAGACAGAATGGTTGGAGAGCTCACCTTTTAGCCTGCTTTGACAGACCTCTGGAAGATGAAGTCATGTTCCAGAATCTTCAGGTTAAGCTTTTGGTATGCGGGCTGTTTATCAGGAAGTCTTCACTAATTGATTTCCCATGGTTTGCAGATGTTTTCAGCTAATCTACACTCCAAGTCACCTCAGAGTTGCCACTTAATTGCATTTTTGTTTATGAAGTGTATAACATGCTGTTTTAAATATGCTGGTTCTTTCAAAATTACTAATTCTCTTAAAATTGCTCATTATTTTGTCAAATTACCATGTGCTTTATTAGTGACATTTATAAATAGCCAACTAGCAACCAAAACTACTGATTACATGCTAATATATAATTTGGCATAACGTTTAGGTCAGCTATGAGGGTAGCTTATTCTTCCCTGCATGTAATTTCAGTCAGACCATTGCCTGAGGAAGAACTCTAATTTCATTAGTTAGATTAGTTATTTATTAAAATGCCTCATAGTTCCTTAAGGACAGTAACATGTTTTTCCAATTTTTGTACTTAAACTAAATGTTCGGAAGAACTGAAAAAAAGAACTCAAAGAACTTAACGAAATAACTGTCAGTAACTATTAGTGATGTGAGCTGGTGCAGAATGCCGAGCATATTTTTTTAAAAGATGTTTTTGCAAACAAATTCGAATTCAGACAACTATGAACAAAGGACATGACACAGGTGCACACTTAAATACACAGTATATATGTGACAACGCTAACAAGACGAGTAACACTCACAGACGAACGTATATGCACACACATAGACAAACAAGCACAGATAAACCCAGAGGTGTTGTTCTGGGGTGTGATACTATTTAATATTTGTTGTTTAATACCTAAAAGCATTTTAATAATAATTTATCTTCATATTGTGTGTGTGTGTGTGTGTGTGTGTGTGTGTGTGTGTGTGTGTGTGTGTGCGTGCGTGTGTGTGTGTGTGTGTGTGTATTTGCGTATGTCTTTTCTTGGTTGCCCACTCCGTGATTGCTTTAGAAATCTTACTATAACATAAGAGCATATTTCCTGATTTTTACTTGGGAGTTCTCACTTCTGTCTCTTCGAGGTGTGTAAGATAGGAGACAATAGGGTGGCAAGCTGAAGCTTTTTATTATGTTGTTGAAATAGCAGGAAGCAGCACAGAGAATGCTTACACATCCATTTGAGTATTGTTGATCAGGTACTCCAGAGGATAGGCACACGAATAATAGTACTTCAGCTCAGCATTATATGTGACTGTGCCTGTAGTGGTGTCATAAGACTGCACAACACCGCTCACGTTCATCAGCTGGATGCTGGAAATGTCAGACATTACTCCAGTGCCTACAGAGCTGATGGTCTGCAGAGAAAAACAGAACCATGGACCAACTTACTGGTGCAAAGTCCACTGTCTTCAATAATCATTTAGCTTGAGCACATAAATTCAGTCCAGATGTACCGTCCAGTTTCCACCATAAACTATCATAAGAATAAAATATATTATAATTATGCCCAATTAACACACTGAGAATGATTGGGCAATTCAATTACATAAAGAATATTTCCTCAAAGTATGACTGTGTACATACATGTTTAAGCAATTCTAAAACTATGGACATGCAAAGAAATGACTGTGGGACAAAACTTTTTTTATGATTTGTTGTTGTATGAACCCATGATAAATGAAATTTAAAGAAGTTAAATATTTCTATTTTTTTCAGAATATCACGCAAGGCAAACAATGCACATCGATAATCAGACGAGAATTACATTACTGCTTTGCAAATATTTCTCTTGAAAAAAACACATGGATCTTTTTTGTCATCAGCTGAGGAGTGTGAAGGATAAAAAATCAATCATATTGATTGGATTTCAAGAGAGCCATTTGGTGCTTCTATGACTTATTGTGTGTTCTTTGTCAGACTTGCAGTAATAATAATAATGATAGAAGTTATAACAAAAACTAGTAGAGTTCCAGTTCCTTATTATAAATGCCCACCAAGCTACACTTTGTAGGTGAACAAATACAGACTGTGACCCATCTGATGCACAGTGTGTCATCCGCCTTCTACGCCACGCATCAGTGTTCATCTCTGACCATGGGGTCACCATTAACCCACATAGTCTGAGTGCTGGAGCATTTCTGCTGCAGCTGTGACACGGAGATTTAGCAGAGGCACAGTAGTGTGCAGTAGATGCAGTGTAAAAGCACACATGGGGTTTAACCATCATAACTGTGGGAATGCACACTGTGTTCTGAAGTGGTGCAGGAGTGAGTATTTGTTACAAACAATTTGCTGTTCATTTGTGGTGGTGCATCTCTCAATTTAAAAATCTCAATAAAAAATGCATTTCTCGCAGAATGCCTGTCTCCCTATGTCGGGACAATAACACAATTGTTAA
>NC_135220.1:16801816-16847727 GCF_052324685.1 Brachyhypopomus gauderio | reverse complement strand
GCTGCCACAGGCATGTGTGCTGTTAATGGGGAAGCGAAACCGGACCACAGGGGGCACCGCTGAGAGGTCCAGGGTGCCCTCGCAGGTCGGATCGCCCACAATGTTGTTGAGGATGAGCTGCGACTCGTTGTACCCTGTGTAGGCAACTGGGCAGACCTGTATGGCCAGCTCAATGTAAGTAGTGCCACAATCGACTGCGATATCAGTAATCTCTAGAAAAGTGAGAGATTAAAGGCAACAAAAGCATGAGCAGGTGTGCTTACAGAGCACCTGACGTGTGCTCTCCATCATCCATGACAAACTCAAATTTCACAATGTCAACCCGTTCCAAGGTGGGGAAATAATAGTATTTATAAAGAGCCAACAGAGTGAATAAACACAAACATATATTTTTATGTTGAATGGTTTCAACATTAACTTCACGCGGCGGTTAATATTTGTTCTGTCCAAATATCAAAAGCCTCCTAGAATAACAACATACCTGGTTTTCTCATGTATGGTGCGCAAATATCCGCCGTTAGCTGACCGCTAACAGCATTTGCGGTGATGGAGATGAAGATTAGCTGGAGGAGCATCGTCCAGCTTTGGGCTGAACTTGGAGCTGTTCAGAAAAACTCACCAGCAACAGTCGGATCAGTCCGCACATCCAGGACTTTAGAAAAGCACAGTGAAAAACCTTTAATCCCAGTCCCAGTCCAAATTCTCACCTTGCATCAGATCATGCTGCATGCCTGCGTTGGCATTGCTGATGCACTTTGGACCCTTTATGAGTATTTGAAGCTATTTTATAAAGCATGTGCTTCAGTGGGATTGGACAAAAATAAGGTCATTCTATGTTAATATGAACCTCTTCAGTCCAGAATCGGAGACTGTCCCTTTTGTGAATGAGCTACTAGGGCCCTTCCCTTCGGGCACTTAGTGAAACCACATCTCTTATGTAGCTCTTCCTGTTCTTATGAGATGATGTCCGGTGGATGGGTGTGTTTCAGCATAAAAACTAATTTTCCCTGCTCTTTACCACAGAGTTCTGCTGCTGCAGAAAGGCACAGGCAAAGGGACCTCAAAAGAAATCTCAAAAGATTTTCAAAGACTTTTACTTTGAATACTTCTCCCTCCATCAGATCAGCCAAGCAGATGAATAAGGCATTCTTTCTTTTAATAGCAGTATTAGTAGTCCTACGAGTGGGTCTTCTAGATGTTACACACACTCTGCCAAATGCTTAATTAAGTGACTAAGAAGCCTACAAATACAGCTAAGGATTTGGAAGCATGTCTTGCCCTTGATAACATCTGCATTCATTAAACAGTAATGGGTTGAATGGGAGGCTTTGGCCAGTGGACATTTATGACCATTGATTACCAAAATGTCAGACCACAAATCAAACCAAACTTAAATATGCTAAAGCGCACCTGCATATTACACAGCAAAACTGAAGCACTGTTCTACAGGCAGAAGAAATATAGGAAATAACACCATAGGAAATATTACATATAAATATATTAGAATACAAATATGTACATATTACATATAAATGTATCCACAAAACAGCTAGCAGAAGGTCAGGCAGACCCAGACCTAAAATTGAAAAAAGACCAGAATCAGCATGATGTTGGTCTAAAACACAGTAAATTTGGCTGAAACAAAACAAAATCACCAATATTAATGTCACTGATGGCCATATAATTATATATTCATGGATTGCCATATATTCATATATTCACAAATGTACATATATTAATTGGTTATCACACTGTAAAATGTTTTTTTTTCTCATTATTACTTCAGATCATTTTAGGAGCCACATTTTAGGATTTTTTTAAATCTGTAATTTTAATTAATCAGATCACTTATTAGTAATCAAAATATTGATGTTACAATAAAAGGTACAAACACAGACACTCAATCCTTTAAGATACTGCAACAATTCCACCCATCTTCCACCCAGTGGAAATTCTCACTATGGAGGATCAATAATCCATCCATCCATCCATCCATCCATCCATCCATCCATCCATCCATTTATCTATCTATCTATCTATCTATCTATCTATCTATCTATCTATCTATCTATCTATCTATCTATCTATCAAACAAACATACACAAAACAAGTATGTGCATTACAGTGAAAGTGGGAGATTGAATCAACTGTGCAGTGAAAGTTTGTTGTTGTTGTATCAGATGTTCTTCCCTTCTGCAAAGAGAAAGGAGACTCGGGTATCAGTAAAATGAGAGCCATGGGATTACAACGTTGAAATAAATAAGATGTTAAATTAGGTTATTGACAATAGGGATCAAAGGCTGGGACACATTATGCTGCAGCTCATGTGTGCATCATTGTCAACATCATGCCACTGATATGTTGGTACTTCTTCAAATGGCAGAAGAAATACACTACAGAACATGCTATGGTTACTGTGCTTTTTAAACAGGATATGTAGCCTACTGTCCACCATTCCTAAAGGTTGCGTGACTATGCGTGAGTTCACTACCGCCCTTTGTTTCTGTCTCCATCACTGCCATATTACCTTCCTGTGCTTGTGTACAGTTTCACAGGTGGGTGGACACACACACATGTCTTTTGTCAACATGCTCACACTAGTACTGCTGCCATCAAGACCAAACTCCACATTTCTGTTTTTACAGACATAAATGGCTTATAGATGGTGTTGATTCAGGCGTTGAAATCATAGTGGCACTGCCATGTGAATCAGCATGTCCCATCTCCCCAAAGTGAGCAGAAATACAGCCTTTACAAGCAAAAACCTGAAATCATGAAAGGGATCATTGAACGACTGGCCAAATAGTTTTTCTAGCTTTCATACCTCTAGAAAAATGATTTAGGAGCAGGATTACTTTGCATTACCTTGGTTACATTTTGATACGATAGGACATTGTATTTTTAGAATAAGTAACAGATTACAAAACAATAAATTAAAATGTAAAATTATTTTTCTCAAATATCAGTTCATATGGGAAGGACATGCTCACTGATACACACACACACACACACACACACACACACACACAAACATATGTGATCATCTACACCTGATGTTCCTCCTTTGTTCACTTTTCTTCTCTCACCATATAATCCACAAGGGGCTTAAGCCCATATAATCCCACCGGTGTTTGCCCATCTAAGCCCAAAGATGTCTGCCATAACATCTGTATGAAATGAACATGTGCCCTTTAATACAATTAATAACATCTGTACAAAAACATCTGTATCATTTAACAAAATAAACGGTTCCCCTGTACCAGACAGTGGTACTGCTAATCCTTAAAACCAACGTTTTCATTCAACCTAGCATTGAACTTTAAAAACCTATTATTACAGACCTATTTCAAGTTCCTTTTTCTACACAAACCACTAGAATGAATGGAAGCCAAATTAACTACAAAACTACTTTACTCTTCAAGTCTTTTCAGTCTGGCTTTCTTCTTCTTGATAGCACAGAGACAGCTCTTCTAAACATCACCAATGACCTTGTGTCTGTCCTCAGAATTAAATTTACAGCATTTGGCAGACACCCTTAACCAGAGCGACTTACATTTTTATCTCATTTTTTGTACAAGTGAGCAATTGAGGGTTAAGGGCCTTGCTCAGGGGCACCTCAGTCATGGCCTCAGGTCTGGGAATCAAACCCGCAACCCTCCGGTCACAAGACCAGTTCCCTAACCACCAGGCCATGACTGCCCTAGAATTCTTTACAGTAATGTAGACTTTAATGTAGGCTTTGGCACTGGACCATAATATTCTTTCTCACCTGTCTTCCATTGGTTTTATTTTCCATTGCCATGCAGATGATATGCAAATTTATTTCAGCACTAGTTCTATCACGCCTCTACTCCTGAATTATTAATCACATGTGTCCATGATCTGAAAACAGGGTTGGATGCTGCGTTTCTTAAGGTAAATTCAGGAAAAGATGTCAATCTTATTTGATTGTACCAGACTGTCCCTTAGCAGAGTCTCAGAATAATCCACTGACATAGTGTCACTGTTAACCCCTCATTGACTCTTTAACACCCTTTAACACTCTTAACATTATTATTCATTCCAGCGTTTGATTCTCTTCCTTCTCACAAAAACGTTATTACTGTAATAAATGTTCCTAATACTGTAAAACGCTATGTTAGTAACAGCACGTGATCTTCCTGAAATATTCTGTACACCTGCTGCTCGTTACCACACCCTTTTCGCAACTACTTAAGCTTCCCCCTCTCACTTCCGGTTTGCAAAGTATTGTTGCTATGCTACATACCAAGCGTTCTGTCCCTGCGATTGCCCTCCCGTGTACTGACCTCTGCTCTCCTTCCAGACCTCGTTCGCTGCCTAGTCCGTGTGTTCTGCCTTCTGTCTACCCGGCGTGACCCTGGACCGTCCTGACCTGGTCTACAGCACACCTACACCTCACACGCTCAACAGAGTTATTCGCCTCTTCGAGTGCTCTGTATTTACGTCTTTAATAGAAACGACTACGTTCCGCATTTGGATCCTTGTCTGCCTGGTTGGTTTGTTACATGCTATTTGTCTGCATAATGTTGCTTCAACTGGAAAGATACTGAAACCCTTGTGCATGCTTTAATCTCATGCCAAGATTATTTCCTTTTTATTGGTGTATTTGGAAACATCTTTTATTTGGATTGCAATTTTTTTTCTAAATCTCAAGTCTCGAAAGGCAGCGTGTTGTTCTGACGTAGTGGACGCTGTGGGCTCGCAGTGGTGTACACCGTGGCCCCAGAGGAACTTCATTTCGTTGCTGTGTACTTGTGACAATGGCAATGACAATAAAAATTTAATTGATTTGAATTGAATTGAATTGAATGTGCCAGAGTGCTTATATACACTAAACATTCAGTACTTATTGCACCCACTGTCTGTCATTTGCATTGGCAGCATGAATGATCCCAAATTTAATACAAACTATTACCTCTTACATTTAAAGCACTGGAAGGTTTTACGGCCCATATAATTGCCTGAACATATGCACACCTACATCACGGATCACACACTTGATCCTGTGGTACTGATCTCTTTAATTCCATGGGAATTACATGAATAGAATGTGTGGAATGTGGAGAACAAAGAAATCGTTTTTTGTTCGGAGCACACCATCTGTGCCACATGGACAGATGGGATGCAGGTGAAACTCTTGGTTGAATAACATGAATGACCATAGTAGCAGAATAAATTAAATTGTACCGAAGTATCTTAATTGTTGAGATCAGCCAAATAGCTCAAACTGAACGCATACGTAAAGGCAAGGCAGACCTAAAGGCAGGGCAGACCAGATCACTTACACTTAGATTCAGGAGGCAGAAACAGAGTTGCTTACAGGTAGAGTGTAAACAGTTTAATAGTACAGAGGTAATCCAAACTCACAGGGGGTAGGCAGGCGGGGTCAGAAACTGATGCAAACAGTAGTACACTGGCAAACAAACCGAACAGGGACAGAGGCTAAAGACAAAATCGGGTCAACAGGCAAAGACAAAATAGCCATAATGCAGAGTAGAAACAGGTTCCACTTGACATGCAAAACGAGATTTCGTAACAGTGGAGAGGGAAGAAGCAGAATATGTGACTTGATAATGGAAAACAGGTATTTTCAATATTCTGGGGATCTCCAATGAACTGTGGAATTCTGGGGAGCATAGCTCCTGATGCCGGTCAGGGGTGGTAGATGTGATATATGCAAGCTAAACATAAATCCACACTGTGCTTATGTTACTGTTACTGAGGACAAAATCTAAACCAAAATGTTATTTGTCAACCATCAGCAGGGAACGCACCCAACATATAGACCTGTCTGTGAGCCACATCAGCAGAGAACACACCCAACATACAGACCTGTCTGTGAGCTGCGTCAGCAGGGAACACACCCAACATATAGACCTGTCTGTGAGCCACATCAGCAGGGAATGCACCCAACATATAGACCTGTCTGTGAGCCACATCAGCAGAGAACACACCCAACATATAGACCTGTCTGTGAGCTGCGTCAGCAGGGAACACACCCAACATATAGACCTGTCTGTGAGCCACATCAGCAGGGAACACACCCAACATATAGACCTGTCTGTGAGTCACATCAGCAGGGAACACACCCAACATATAGACCTGTCTGTGAGCCACATTAGCAGAGAACACACCCAACATACAGACCTGTCTGTGAGCTGCGTCAGCAGGGAACGCACCCAACATATAGACCTGTCTGTGAGCCACATCAGCAGGGAACACACCCAACATATAGACCTGTCTGTGAGCCACATCAGCAGGGAACACACCCAACATACAGAACTGTCTGTGAGTCACATCAGCAGGGAACACATCCAACATATAGACCTGTCTGTGAGCCACATCAGCAGGGAATGCACCCAACATATAGACCTGTCTGTGAGCCACATCAGCAGAGAACACACCCAACATACAGACCTGTCTGTAAGCTGCGTCAGCAGGGAACGCACCCAACATATAGACCTGTCTGTGAGCCACATCAGCAGGGAACGCACCCAACATATAGACCTGTCTGTGAGCCACATCAGGCAGTCACTGACTAATGTATAAACCCCCTCCACCCATGTATGTAAATCTTTCAAATTAATGGTGACATTTTACATTTCAGCCTCAGTTACTGTTTTGTTTCAGGCCCAGTGTGTTGAAATACAGAGTAATAAAAATGCCTCAGTGTCCAATTACTTATGGACTATGCTGTGTAATTCAGGTAGTGTGTTTATTTAAGTGCATTTAAAATTCACAAAGTCTGTTGGTCCAGTTCATGTTTAATCACTATGTTGCATGCATTAATGTATGAGCCACACACGTACATCTGCAATTTAGACATCAATGTGTAATCAGAGACATAATAAGGACCGTTTACAAAGTGCAGGAATATGTTACCACTACACTGTATTGTTAATCCATCTTGTCACTGAATTTGCTTTGATTTGCTTTTGTATTTGTTATTTTAATTACTCAAAGTGCTCTGAAGCCTTGGGGGATTTTATGTGACTGAAGTACATTTGTGCTGCTTACATCATTGGCCTATAGTGTAAATCTGGGGATGCCCATATTGCACTGAAGTAAGTGTCCGGATTGCCTTCAATAAATAACATAATTGTCAGAACAATAGCATTGTTAGAATTTTAGTTTATAAACACCCAGTGGTATGTAGTCTAACGTTTTTTTAGCTGAAAAATGAATCACATGACCTAAGTACTGTTGCCATATTTAATCAGCTATAAAGCAGCACCAATAATTAACATTCAGAGGGAGAAACCACATTGCTTCCACACAGTATTGTACATAATTCTGCGATTATAAAATAAATTACATTAGATTTCAATGACTTCTACGCTCAAAATCTTAAAAAAAAGAAGCATTCCTGATCCCCTTTCTAAAAACTAAAGGTGCCTTCATTTTTAGATTATATATTTCCCCATAGGTTAAACCTCTCAAAGACCTGACTTGATTTTAATCCAGAAGTGAAAACTTGTGATCAGATTCTCTCTTCCTTCATTAAATCTCATGATATGTACATTTGTACATAACTTCACCCAGTTGTACTATATGAACCAAAGATTACACTGTTTCCCAGGGGATGCACGTCTTAATAAGGTGTTAGTGTTGATAACAGTAGCTGTAGTGATCCATGCTCTGTCCCTCAGAGGCGAAAGGGTGGCCTGATGTGTGTCTTCCTCTGCCCCCCCCCCCCCCCCCCCCCCCCCATTGGAGCAAGATCACAGCAGTCTGTAGGGCCTTTAACTGCGGAACAATTTGGAGGCATTGGTCCACTTCTTGGATAACAACGCAGCTCCGACGATAACGCCAACACAAACAAACGCCAGGATGCCCACTGCGATTCCGAGCCCGACGGTGGGGTTCGAACCGGTCCTAGAGCTGTATACAGCTGAGAAAGACACACAGGCAGAACATGCATGAGACTCGACAATTAAAGGAATATCCACATTAATTGTGCGACAATGTGAAATACTCCCCCACCCATGCACCAACAAAAATTATTCTGTGCATGACATTCACACGAGCTATGTATATCTACAAATACTTTGTAAGGAATTGTTTTCTATTCTGTGTTTGAAAAATATGTAGCTTACCTTGATCTGTCGTTGCAGCTGTTGAAATAAAGCAAATAAAGGTTATCTCAAGAAACCTTGCCTAACTGTTTGTGAGACACCTTCAATAGCCACTTTACTATGTTCAGCTAAAGTTCTGGCTAAAAGCCACTTTTTGCCTTCAGAAATGCTTTAGTTCTTCATGGCATAGATTTAACAAGGTCCTGAAAACATTCCTCAGAGATGCAAAGTTGTTAGCTGCGTTTCTATGATTCGAATCTTACATTACACGATGGAACTCGTGACCGTGGAGCCCCATTTGAGTACAGTGAACACAGTCATGTTCAAGCCCGTTTGAGAGTATTTGAGCTTTGTGATAAGGCACAATGTCCTACGGTCCTGCGATCCTGCTATCTTGCTGTCTGCCTGTAGCCTGGACACCATTACACCACCACACCATTACACCGCCACACCATTACACCACCACACCATTACACCGCCACACCATTAAAACATCACTCCATTACACCACCACACCGTTACACCACCACACCATTACACCGCCACACCATTACACCGCCACACCATTAAAACATCACTCCATTACACCACCACACCGTTACACCACCACACCATTACACCGCCACACTATTACACCACCACACCATTACACCACCACATTACACCACCACACCGTTACACCACCACCCCATTACACCACCACACTGTTACACCACCACATTACACCACACCCACTGTTACACCACCACATTACACCAACACACCATTACACCACCACATCATTACACTACCACTCTATTACACCACCACATTACACCACAACCATTACACCACCACACCATTACACCACCACACTGTTCCACCACCACATTACACCACCACATCATTACACCACCACACCATTACACTACCACGCTGTTCAACCACCATATTACACCACCACATCATTACACCACCACATCATTACACCGCCACACCATTACACCACCACACCATTACACCACCACATCATTACACCACCACATTACACCACCACACCATTACACCACCACACTGTTCCACCACCATATTACACCACCACATCATTACACCACCACATCATTACACCGCCACACCATTACACCATCACTCCATTACACCACAACCGTTACACCACCACACTATTACACCACCACATTACACCACAACCGTTACACCACCACACTATTACACCACCACATTACACCACAACCATTACACCACCACACCATTACACCACCACACTGTTCCACCACCACATTACACCACCACATCATTACACCACCACACCATTACACTACCACACTGTTCCACCACCACATTACACCACCACATCATTACACCACCACATTACACCACAACCATTACACCACCACACCATTACACCACCACACTGTTCCACCACCACATTACACCACCACATCATTACACCACCACACCATTACACTACCACACTGTTCCACCACCACATTACACCACCACACTATTACACCACCACATCATTACACCACCACATCATTACACCACCACACCATTACACCACCACACTGTTCAACCACCATATTACACCACCACATCATTACACCGCCACACCATTACACCATCACTCCATTACACCACAACCGTTACACCACCACACTATTACACCACCACTCTTATACCACCACACTGTTACACCACCACATTACACCACCACCGTTACACCACTACCAGCCTGACCCGTTGATACAAGGCAAGATTAATTCATGCTTTCATGTTGTTTACTACAAATTTAATTTTGTTTCCTATTGTTTAATTCCAATTCCTTATTGATATTTACAAGACATTACTTGATTGTAACAAATAGTTATTTGAGTTACCGGTCCAGTTCTGTCAGCTCAAACCAGCGTGGCGATTCTTCTCTGACCTCTGACATCAACAAGGTATTTTCACACAAAGAACATCTTTTACTTTTTCAGTCCTTTCACTGTTAAATGGTTACGTGTGATAATCCCAGCAGATCAGTAGATTATGAAATACTCAAACCAGCCTGTCCAGTACCAACATGGCGCATCCAAAGTCCTGTAAACAACCTTTCTTTAGTTTGACCTTCAGCAGGTCATCTTGACCCTGTCTACATGACTAAATGCACTGTGATTGGCTGATAAGATATTTGCATTAATGTGTTGTTGAACAGATGTACCTAATGTGGTTGTAGAGTGTATACTCACTAGCTACATCTGCCTGGAGCTACACTCTCTGGCCCCTTTTTGAGTATACCTAATAATAAGGTGCATTTTATATGTGCACAATTGCATACTGAATACAGATGACATCACATCTGTTAACAATTTGTCTTCAATCTCCTATCACATTTGCCACCCGTTAGTTTTTGACCACAGGAGCACTGATTACCAGATATATTTTGGTTTCCATACATACTGGATGTTGCATATCAGGCACAGAACACTTGCTTTGTTGCTGCTGTTTTCACCGTCAACACAATTTTCTGCTGTGTAGAGAGTTGACAGCCCAAGAAAAATACCAGCAAACAGCCACCCAGTGGACAGAAACTGACCAATAAAGCAGAAACTCTACTAACTTTAACTGTCTCTATCGTACAAGGTGTTTGTAGTCAATAAACATTTTTAACAAAGCAGGTGGTAAATGTAAGTTTTAATATTAAGGCTACATTTAATGGGTACCTCACTGATTAAAATTAATAAATAAAATGTAATAAAACGAAGTTCTTACTGCTGGGAGATTTGGTGATGATGGCGGAGGAGACGAGAGTGGTTGAATCTGTTAGTCCATTTTGGGAGTCAGCCTCTCTTTTCCTTCTGCCCGCGGCACATGACTGATGACACAGCAATGGAGAAAATGAGGCACTATCTAGATCATAAATGTAGACTGTGATGAAACTCAAGATATAGTGCTGGATATCAGAATGTTGATACACGTTTTGCATTGACATAATGAATTGTGACAACAAATACCAAGGTCTTCCAATCTATATTCATATACACCAGTCATAAATATTACATGTTCTTTCTTCCTCTAGTTTTGTGTGTGTGTAGCCTATATGTGCTTGTGTGTGTGTGCTTGTGTGTGTGTGTGTGTGTGTGTGTGTGTGTGTGTGTGTGTGTGTGTGTGTGTGTGTGTGTGTGTGTGTGTGCGTGCGTGTACGTGTGTGTGTGTGTGTGTGTGTGTGTGTGTGTGTGTGTGTGTGTGTGTGTGTGTGTGTGTGTGTGTGTGTGTGTGAGTTGAGCTCACCCTAAATGATTGGCAGACACTAATGTCACACAGTCGAGTGATGCAGTGCAGGTAGTAGCTAGAGATGGTCTGGTTCTTTTGCTCTGTGAACCGGAAGGCTTGAAAAGAGAAGCGTGCGTTCTGACTCTGTCCGTTCTCTGTCAGGTTGGTCAGCTGGTCTTTATTGCACCTTGTGATGATCAAGATCACAGTTTAATAGCACAATGGAATTACTGTTATGCCTAATGCTCTCCTTTTCAATCAAAAACACATAAAACTAGCGGCCATTTTAACATTCTCTCAGTACAAATGATAATGGCTGGAAAAAAGAAAACAAATTAACAACAATTGACAACTAACTAACAAACTAACTAATAACTGCTAAAGAAATCAGTTTTACCTTGAACAGTTATTGAATTGTTGTATTGTATTTTGGTAGTTGATCAAATCAAAACAAAAGTCAAAGTGGCATAATGTACCCCACAAAGAAGTTGAAGTAGCTGGAGTTGGTAGCATAGGGATAGCGGTTCACGGTAGCGTAGCACCTATCCAGGAGGACAAAGTACCTGTGGAACAGAACCACCTTCAGTACCGATCCCTCTGTACTGCTCCTAATTTACACTGGCAGTGCAATGCAGGCCATAACTGGGCTTAATATCGACCCTGGTCCATATATGTATAATCCTTTCATTTATAAAAGCGATTGGATAGCTACTTACTGAGCGGTGAGGTTGGTGGCTGTGACCAGGACATACACAGTGGTGCGCAGTTCAATGCCCTGTGGGGGCATGATCAGGGGAATGGTGTACCCTGGGTCCTACAAGAAGACAAATACAAATGACTTAGAGAGTTTGGCAGAGGAAGACAGAGATGGGATAATGTGGTACATTCTAGTGTATGTAGCTGCAGTCCTCAGTGTGCCGTGAAAGTAGTTACACTGAATGATCACGTTATTGCACCTTGTAGATTCATAAATTGTAATCCAGCACTGCTGGTCCAACTTTAACTGACTGCAACAGAGGATCCTGTGTACATACTGTGTCACTTTGTCAAGACTGATCTGGCATGGGACAAAGGTCAGGTGTTAGTTGTGTGCTCTTGAAATACATTATGCAATAAATGTACTTATAAATGCCCTCTAAGCATGACATGAATACAACTGGAACATATATTTAAATATAATGAAGTAGTAATATCCAGGAATGACCTGCCTTTATTAAAACAGATCATTAATGAAAGAGACCACAGTGAATTGTAAAACAATTAATATGAATCATTAGCAGTTAACCAACTCTGAGCACACTGAACTAAATAAATAAATGGTACTCTATATGTACAGCTATGGAGTAGCAATAAAGTGATCACTCAATGTGCAGCAATGTGTAGCAGACATGATGGTGTGTAAAGGTATAACGCTGCTGGTGTTGGTTACACTGTAAAGTTTCAGACTCAGGGTACTGATGAAGCTGCCGTTTCGGTCCCTCACTGCAATGGCTGAAGATGACCTGGAGGAGGAGGAGGTTTGAGCACTCAATCAGCATCTTGAACTGGGCGTTCAGCTGCCATAGCTGTGGTGGTTAAAGACTGTCATAGCAATTTGTGTAATCATAAAAAAAGCATCTCCAAAAATGAAGAGCTTCCCAAAATACGCTTCTTTGTTTTGAGTATTGACTAGTTGCAGTAGAAGAGGACTGTGGTGTGAGAACACTACGCTACAGGTCCTGATACTCTATTCCGTTCCACTGTAACTATCAGTGAGTTTTACAATCCCCAGAGAAGTAACCCTAGGACCCATCATATCTGCCATGACGTATCTGCCAAAATATTTAAACTGGATTATAATGGTTCTCTCCAGTAAAGCCCAGCATAGCTAGTTTAACAGTGCAGAAAATGTTCTTATAGTAGGAAAGAACCTATTACTAATCATGAGAAGTACTTACACATCAATTTGTGTGTTGTTGATCAAATACTCCAGTGGATAGGAACATGAGTAGAAGTACTTCAGGTCGGTGTTGTAGGTCACAACACTCATAGTGGGGTCAAATGATCGCACCACACCGCTGACGTTTACAGTCTGGATGTTGGAGAAGTCAGAGAATATTCCGGTGCCTAATGCGCTGGTGGTCTGCAAAGAACAAATGGAAGTTCCTACATGAACCTTTTAAATGGTCGATCAGCACAACTGGCATGAGTCTCATCTCTGTTAACTACCACATAGGATCATCATCGAAGTATAAAGTAATACAAATAATAATAATAGTACCACTAAAATCTAATATTTATAAAAGTAAATGAAGGTAGTTGTGCAGCTCACCGTAAGGGTGCTACCACAGCCACTGGTTATGTTAATGGGGAAGGTAAAGCGCACCACGGGAGGTGTGACAGAATTATCCACAGTGCCCATGCAGTTTGGGTCATTCATAATGTTGTTTAGGAATAGCAGTGACTCATTGAAGCCAACGTAGACGGCCGGGCAGAGCTGTATGGCTAGACTTATGTAATTTGTGCCACAGTCCACAGCAATGTCACTGTAGTCTAAAAAAAGAGAGAAAGGCTCTTTTAAGGTGTGGTTCTGAACTACATACTCTGGCTTCTACGCCGAGCTAAATCCCTGGAGCAGTTGCTGAGGGCCAGTTATATAAAAGATTTGTTTCTGTGGTTGATCAAAAACACTACACAATGCCCCCTAAATCATACAGTAGTTCTGTAATGTTTTTTTTTTTTTTTTTATCTGTGAAACCCAAGTTGTTATTGATTTGTGATACTTTAAAAGGGGATAAAATAAGGACATACCTGGACGTCTGAGGTATCCAGTGCAGTTAGCCGCCGTTATCTGACCGCTAACAGCATTTGCGGTGATGGAGATGAAGATTAGCTGGAGGAGCATCGTCCAGCTTTGGGCTGAACTTGGACCTGTTCAGAAAAACACACCGGCAGCAGTCGGATCAGTCCGCACATCCAGGACTTTAGTAAAGCGTCACAAACAACATTTTAAGTAACACAAGTACGCACCTTGGATCCAGAACCTCATCCTGCCCTGTGCTGGGATTCCCTTGTCCTTTTGGACCTGATGGGGTCTCCTTAAGCATTTTTATAGCACTTATCTCTTGGTGGGATTGGCTAAAAATAAGGTCAGCACAACCTGCTATGTCTCTTGTGTCTAGTATGTGAGAACAACCCTTTTTGTGAATGGCTTACCCTGGTCTATCCCTGAGGGAATGGAGAAATAACACACCCAAAACCCAAAAAGATTATTTATGTCTCAAAAAAAGGACCATTGTCATATGTCAATGGGATATTTCTTTTGTGTGTGCTTGTAAATACAGAGTCCTTCTTCATCACAATACGAGAAATTTCATGAAGCAAATGTTGATGCCTCGGGGAACAAAGACAATACCTCGAAGGACCTCTTTCGGGACACTTTAATAATGTGCCAAGTCTTTATGTTGACCCAGAGAAGTCTTTGAAATGTACAATCAGTTCATCTGAGAAACAAAGCATTGTGTAAAGGTGTGTTTGTATCGCAAATTTGTATCTTCAACTTACTATCAGAATGTTCTTATGAACCTGTGGATTCACAATACAAAGCCAAAAAGTCTGCATATGATTGGTGAAAAAAGCTCGATAATACATTCACTGTAATCAGATTAGAAATGCATTGTGTGTAATCAGATTAGGAATGCATTGTGTGTAATCAGATTAGGAATGCATTATGTGTAAATATTCTTGGTTACTAATCTTTAAGGGGGGATTTTAAATGCCATGAATGCATTTGAACGGTATCAGGATTAAGCCATCAGGTAGGTCATCAGAAGAAGGTAGAGTCCTCTAACATAAATCATGCATGTAAATATATTACATGCTTAATCCATATAACTCATACATACTTACTCATATATAAGCAGCAATTTTACCTGACAACAGTTTCTCTAGTAATCTTTTATGAGGTCATGTTTACATTTAGTTTTTTTTTACTTTACTTACTTTTCAGTAATGCCCAGATGTAACTAAGTTTGTTCTTAGTTATAATAATACAAAAATGTCAAATTTTAGCTCTTATTTCTACAACACAATATATATGTTGTTCACTGACAGTGTCTTGACACTCTAAGACTCTTGACATGTTGCCATAGAAATGTCATGTGTGAAGACTTATGTCACAGGATTGAGTTGTGCGTAATCTCATATGAGGGGAATCCGGGGGTGTGGTGCCCTCTGTCCTATTCACACAAGACAGAAGGGTGTTGTCTGCCTGACACACTGCACCACTATCATAATACAACTTTTGGCTTAAGCTGGAGTTTGACATTTGCAGTATGTCTGCATGTACGAGTCAGTCTCTGGAACTTTCCTAGTTCTTCATTAGTTCTCTATGCCTGTCCCAGAACTTTGAGTTTGCCTAGGAACTCCTTCCAGACCCAGGCTCGAACTGGACTCTCCAGTCTCAATCGACGTCTTTTGGGATTGCGGGGAGACGTTCAGGACGAGCAGAGGGTTTCTGTTGCAGTGGGGAGAGCAGGGAGAGGCACTAGTGAATCATCTTAGAAAAGAATAATGGTGTTCCTCTCCAAGACTGGGAGATCAGCTGTCTAGGGTTTGGGTCCATGAGTCACCACCTTTCTCATCCACCTTTCATGGCTGCATTTGTACCCAGGCCTGCTTGACATGACCAAGGACGTTCACCTCGTGAAGGTGAAACCTACACGTGTCCAGTCTGCAGGAGCAGGAGCTGACGTACATCGAGCACATGTTGGTGCATAGATCTCAATCATCATCTCCCTATGGACTTCATTACTGAACACATGAAGCACCTATCAGGGGAGATGGGATTTAAGTCACAATAATCTCAAGGCCTCGGAGTAGTTACATTTATAAGTTACATATGGCCCTCTGTGAGCAACGATTATGCTGATGTGGCCCACGGTGAAAATGAGTTTGACACCCCTGGGGTGAGATCGAGTGAGTTGGGGAATGATATATAAAAAATGTTTTCTGTATGAAGGGATCTGGTGTGTTGTTATATGTAGGGAGTATAGTGGGTTATGTGGCCTATGCCCACAGGACCACCATCCAGTGTTTGGACCTTTAGTGACATTGGCAGGGGCAGAGGTTGCATGGCAAGTTTCTAGGTGAAGCTTTGACCCATGACGATGCTCACCACTCCTGAATTCACCAAGGCTTGAACTACAAATGAGCAACCCTTGTTAATCACTGATAAAGGTAGACTGAAATCTGGGCTAGCAGAGGGAGCACCTTTATTCTCTTGCTGTCAGCCCAGTTAGCATTGCCAAGCTCTATGGATTCAGCAGGATCCGCCTCTCGTCTCACTGGACTAGGCAGCTCTTAAGGGATCAATGTTTGTTCCCCAGGAGGCGATCATACGTGACAGCTAAGTTGACGATGAGGTTAGTTCTGCCCAGTATCACATTTCAGTCCCGTTTTCAGCCCCTTGATGAACACATCCAGATGTGCATCTGCATGACTATTCCAGCATGAAGTCAGCTGCAGACTGGGAGCCCTGCCTAAGACAAACACAGGGCCGACTGCATGCCCTACTCTGCTTTGGGTGGTGGAATATGACTTCAAGATCAAAATAGCAGCTCGTTAGGAGAGAGGCACAGCCCCCCCCCCCAGGGCAATTGGCCACACATGACACACCACACACCACCTTTTTTAACACTCCTGACAACCCCCAGCTCTGAGGCCCAGCACCAGGACAGCTTCCCAAAGGGATTAAAATTACAGTGTAGTTACAATAACATAGTGATTCTAATTCCAGCTTCCCAGGGATTAAGATTACAGTGTAGTTACAATAACACAATAATCCTAATTACAGCTTTTTGCCCTTAAGAGAGATGTTTAAAATCAAGCATTCATCACTCCATTTATAGACATTTTACATTTGTCAGTATTTTGGCATTTGTAGCTCATTTGTATCTGACTAAAGGAAGTCTAATTATGACAACTGGACACTAATGGCCCCTAGGAGGAAAGCAACCCCAGCTGGTTCCTCATCAGCCGTAAGAGCCACAGCAACTCATGTATCTGGCATGCCAGGGACAACAGCCAAGCCAGACGGTGAGTGTAAATAAAGACACACTAACTCTCAGCTGTCTCTCTCATATTCTCTTTATCCCCGAGCTAAATCGTCACATGGTATGACTAGAACTCATCACTCTCAACCTAAGGCTTATGATTTATGATTTATGTTTCATCTCCAGATTGGCATGGACCTCCGACAACACATCTACTTGGATGATCGAGTGGTGTGCACCACTGTGGCTATCTGATAGCAGGACTGGGAACACACATAGCACATGTTTCTGATCAGCTGGTTTGTGGTGAACAAGTGGACCTCCACAACTTGACCGATACCCAATTTGCCTCTGCTCTGCTCGGATTGGCACAATAAGACTCATCATTCAAACTGTCACTTGCCCTCAGCTGTTGGGGCTCGTTGGCTCATGATAATTGTTTGCAATAACAAGGTTGACACATTTTCAGCCTATTACCAGCTGCTCAAAATAGATGATGTTATTCCGAAAGGTCTGTTTTGTATCCACCTTGGATCTGCTGACGGGACTGACTGGCAGCACCAAATTCTTTGACTTGAATGGAATCAAAGCTTTCAATAGACGACCTTTGTCCTGTTGTCCCAATACAGGGTTCAGAGGTAGAATAGCTCACTGTCACATGACTAGCAAGAAACTATTGTGTTATCTGATGGGTATGGTCTTCATGTGAATCATTAGAGAGTCACTAGAAGGTTTCTTTCCTTACACAGCTTCTTATTCCAGATGTGCCGCAGAGTTCACTCCCTGAACGGCAGATATAGACATCCTGTTCTGCGTCCATGTCCTCAAGGCACGTTTTCTATGACTAGCTGAAACAATGCTAAGGACAGGAAAATCAGGCTGCTGTGTGTGCCATGGATACAGAAACCCAGGGCTCTCCAGAACCATGTGTTGCTGTCCAGGGTGCTGAAACTGAACCCTTGGTCTAAGTTCAGGACCCTCGTTTAGTATATCAATTCATTTCAGTTAAAATGTATTCATGTAGAGCTTTTAACAATAGATATTGCCTCAAAACAACTTTAAGTGAACAAAGTGTAGACCTCTACTGTGCAAACCTAAGGTGACAAGTGTAAGGAAAAAGACCCCTCAGATCTACTTAAATTAATAAACCTGAAGTAAAAACATTAATAAACCTTAATAAAATCTTGTAATTTGCGACTAATTATTTTCAACATCTAACTCCAGAGCCATTTGTGATTTTCCTGTATGTCCCTGAATTGTCCCTGAATATAAATCTAGTATTAATTCAATTTACCAACCCTTAAATATAGCTTTTGTAAAGGAAAATGTTATTTTTAGGGCTATTCATGTTGTCAAGAAATTATTTGGATTACTCCATTGCCATCAAAGTTTCTGGGGCAAGCTGGCCCAAATGCCTAATGAAGAGGTTCTTGGGCTTGGCTCCTGACACCAGTGGGAGTTCTGGCTCTGCTTTCTCTAACCGCTTAAGGCTTTGGTTTTGTTTTTAGCCGTTTACTCACCTTCTCAGTCCAAACTAGCTTATAAAGACTGCACACCTTCACTCCTCAAAATTCATTCATTCAGAAATCCACACAAGCTCTTTGCATTTATCTTAACAAATGTAATGCCATTTTAATGACATTGCCAAAACCATCGCTAGGTTCATATGTTCACAGCTGAGCACCTCGAGTTCTCTCTAGTTGCCGCTCCAGAATAAAATAGTTCTTTATCTTTTAAAGCCCAGTATGATGTTGATGCACCTGCTCAGCATTGATGCTGTCAGGTATGAAGCAAAGAAAACATGGATACGTTTCTCACTGTAAAGTTGAACCTGCTCTGCAGGAAGGAGCATTAGAGACAGGAGAGTGGGTGAAACAGAGCCTCGGGGATGAGCTGTTTTTTAGGCCACGGGGGTCTGCAGGTGAGGAACACACTGTGCATGGTCATACCAGCTCTCTCTGGGGGACATATAGTGAGGAAACAACAGGAACAACTAACATCTAAATCAGTAACTAGTTCAGCAGGGAATAGAAAATACCGAAATAAACTAATAAGAACTGATTTAGAATTACGGTAGTCTCTCTATCTCCTTCTCCCCCTCTCTCTCCCTCCCCCCCTCTCTCTACCTCTCTGTCTCTGTCTGTCTCTCCTTCTCTCTCTGACTCTGGTGCAGATAAGAACCTGTGATTCTGTGCCCCGGCGCTGTGCGATGTGTGTGAGATGACATTGTAAGGTCGAGCTGAACTGCTGATAACCTTCAAAGACAAATCATGCTGAATTTCTGAGCCTTGGCTATCTGCATACCTGCTGTGCTGAACTGTAGTGTTTCATGGGACAGCACACACATGAGAGAATAGAACGTCATAAAGTTGCAGCCAGTCAACACATTTCTGTGAACTGTAGTGCCAGCGGACTACATGGTGCTTGAATTCCTTTCTATGGTGTTATGTCTACACTAGTGACTGCCCAGAGTTGGTTCTGTTCACCTGTTCTGTTCACCTCATCCACCCTTGTGCTGTCTATCTGCCCCTCCCTCATCCACCCTTGTGCTGTCTATCTGCCCCTCCCTCATCCACCCTTGTGCTGTCTATCTGCCCCTCCCTCATCCACCCTTGTGCTGTCTATCTGCCCCTCCCTCATCCACCCTTGTGCTGTCTATCTGCCCCTCCCTCATCCACCCTTGTGCTGTCTATCTGCCCCTCCCTCATCCACCCCTGTGCTGTCTATCTGCCCTTCAAAATAACTCAATGCACACAAATAAACATCATAAGTGTCTAACATTCCTCCTCATGTTCTTTGCTTGACTGGTAAAACAGCTTTGAGTGTGGGAAAGATGTTATATAAAATAAAACCTGCAAATGCTATTACAAATTCACTTAGTAATTCTGACTAGGTGTTACATCAACCATTATTCATGCATGAAATGTATATCTATGGTAATATTAATTCATTAGCATCTGCTTTTATTCCAAATAGCCTTAATTGTCTGGCTTCTCTGTCCTTTACAATATTATAAAGTGGAGACATGCTTCATTTTATGAAAAATCATATGTTAAAAAATCAAATCAAACAAACCAAATTAATTTATTGTAAAATGAAACAACAGTGCATGTTGGGTAAGAGGACAATACATTGTTGGATGGTGGGTGATAACATGATATATATGAACATAACATTTCTTTTTTTTTTATTAAAATAATAAGGAATAATAAAATGTAAAATGCTGGGTACTAACAGAAATGCAAAGAAATAAGGAGCACTAATAAATAATTGAAATCCAGCTAACCTAAAAATATTGTAGCAGTATCACTAATGAAAATAACATTACATAGTGAGTCTATTCTGACTCTGAGTGTGTGACCCCCATCATGTCACCACCCTGACTTATTTCCATCTAATTATAGGGGCACAGTATGATGTTATAGTCATTTTGAAGATACCTGTGTACATTTAATGTCATTTAAATGAGGTCCTAAGCCCTGCAACAGCCAGTTAGGAGACTGAGGTATTGACTGAAAGTTAAGATTCACACTGGGTTCACACCAATAAGTAAATTCACATATAAAACAGAACCTTAGCCTGATTACTGGCTGATACAAATCACATTTTAAATACAACAGAAATAAGTATTAATCAAAGTTAATATCTATTTCAAAATGTGTTATACAAAAGTGTAGATGGGTTTTGTGGGTAGATGCAGATGGTACAGGTGAGGAGGTGAGGCAGGTGTGGCAGGTGAGGCAGGTGTGGCAGGTGTGGCAGGTGTGGCAGGTGAGGCAGGTGTGGCAGGTGAGGCAGGTGAGGCAGGTGTGGCAGGTGTGGCAGGTGTGGCAGGGGAGGCAGGTGTGGCAGGTGTGGCAGGTGAGGCAGGTGTGGCAGGTGTGGCAGGTGAGGCAGGTGAGGCAGGTGTGGCAGGTGAGGCAGGTGAGGCAGGTGTGGCAGGTGAGGCAGGTGTGGCAGGTGTGGCAGGTGTGGCAGGTGTGGTCTGACTCTCTCATGAAGAAGAACGAGGTGCAGCTGAGACTTGTAGTGTTTTCAAGTGGAAAGCAGATGCAACGTGACTCAAGGATGCAGGTGTATGAGTTACCAATCACCCCAACAGTGAAGGATGTAGGTGTATGAGTTACCAATCACCCCAACAGTGAAGGATGCAGGTGTATGAGTTACCAATCACCCCAACAGTGAAGGATGTAGGTGTATGAGTTACCTATCACCTCTACAGTGAAGGATGTAGGTGTATGAGTTACCTCTAGCCCCAACAGTGAAGGATGTAGGTATATGAGTTACCTATCCCCCCAACAGATAAGGATGCAGGTGTATTATATACCTATACCCCAGCAGTGAAGGATGCAGGTGTATGAATTACCTATACCCTCAACAGTGAAGGATGTAGGTGTTTGAGTTATCTATACCCCTCAACAGTGAAGGATGTAGGTGTTTGAGTTACCTATCCCCTCAACAGTGAAGGATGTAGGTGTATGAGTTATCTATACCCTCAACAGTGAAGGATGCAGGTGTATGAATTACCTATCCCCTCAACAGTGAAGGATGTAGGTGTATGAGTTATCTATACCCTCAACAGTGAAGGATGTAGGTGTTTGAGTTACCTATCCCCTCAACAGTGAAGGATGTAGGTGTATGAGTTATCTGTACCCTCAACAGTGAAGGATGTAGGTGTTTGAGTTATCTATACCCCCAACAGTGAAGGATGTAGGTGTTTGAGTTACCTATCCCCCCAACAGTGAAGGATGTAGGTGTATGAGGTACCTATCCCCCCAACAGTGAAGGATGTAGGTGTTTGAGTTATCCATACCCCCAACAGTAAAGGATGTAGGTGTTTGAGTTACCTATGCCCTCAACAGTGCTCCTATGAATGGTCACAATACCTCTATCATCCTTGCTATGCAGTCAGTGCATCTGTGGTGATTGTAGGTTTGTTTACAAGAGCCCAGCAAGCTGAAATTCATGAACTGTATTCAAAAGTAAACAGGAATTATGACAAATTTCACTTTGAGACTTTAATGTTATTAACTGGTTTATGGCAATGATGTTTAAAGGTAAAATTTCAACATGCATACCTGTAAGCTGTGTGTGTGTGTGTGTGTGTGTGTGTGTGTGTGTGTGTGTGTGTGTGTGTGTGTGTGTGTGTGTGTGTGTGTGTGTGTGTGTGTGTGTGTGTGTGTGTGTGTGTGTGTGTGTTTAGCTGAAAACAGGGTTGTGGGCCCCTGACAGTGGACCTGGAGAAGGCCATCTCCCCTTCAGAAGTGTGAGTGAGAAGATGAAGAAGCACATACTCATCACAGCGAGGATGACGATGCCCGAAATGAGAGCGCTCGTTACTGCGTTCATGCTGAACGGAGCGCTGTGTAGTTGAGCTGAGATGCACAAAACACACACATGCACAGCATGAGACAGACTGGAACCATGACACAGGGGTCAAACTCCATTACTTCAGCATGCTGCTTATGTCTATTATTATTAATTTCCTGCACACTCCTCTACACTGCCTCAGTTTTCAGGCTCAATCCCTCATCTATCCAAATCCATCCATCCAATCCCTCGTCTATCCAGAGAGCAGGTAGAGCTTTGCCCATCCTACATCAGGAAGTGCAAAACTCTGAGAGTTACGGCTAAGGCTTTGCATTAGAAAAACAGAGGAAGAGCGCTTACCCAGCTCAGAGTTATTGGCTGAAGTTTCATCTGTAGAGGGGAATGACAGGACCATTTAAGTGGGATGACAGAAAATCCCCACGCGACCCTACAGGCCCACGAACATTACCAGCATCCCCATCATTTGTCCTAGATGCCTTTCCTATATATGCAGTACATTGCAGATTGAATAAGCTGTTTGGACAGACTTGGTCGCGTGACAAATCTCAGGATGAATGGGTGTGTATGAGGGAGCGGGGGTTTCTTACCACTCCTGGTGATGATTGGACCAGCAGTCATAACAGCATTCCCAGACGTCGCGTGAGAGTCTGCAGTCTCCAGCACATTCCGTCTCTTCTGCTTTCCACAGATCTGTTTGAGAAGAAGGTGTTCGCCAATCTTCTACGTACTCCTCCAATCGGACGTTACACTATTAATTAGACTTTACAGTTGAACTTATACTGTCATACTTAGAATTCTTATTCTTATATTTAAGAATTTCTGCAGCATGGCATTAGTCTTTAATACGCAGTTGATGGTGCGATCGTACTGGTACGAGCAGGGGGCAGTCGTCAGCAGGGCAGAGCTTAGTCACGCAGTGAAGGAACACGGTGGACATCTTCTGGTTCTTGTGCTTCACGAAGCGAAACACTTCGAAAGAGAAGCGTCCCATCTGACTCTTGCCGTTCTCAAACACCGTCGTCTGGGGGTCCTTGTCGCATCTGATCCAGAGGCACAATAGGGTCAGCTGCGGCTTACACACACACACACACGCACACACACACACGCACACACACACACACACACACACACACACACACGCACGCACGCACGCACGCACGCACACGCACGCACACGCACGCACACACACACACACACACACACACACACACACACACACACACACACACGCACTGCTGTTCATGAGACATTACAGAACACAGAATTACCCCACAAAAAGGTCATAACGAAGGAGGTCGTTGGGGTTTCCAGAGGGCGTGGTGTAGCAGTAATCCATCCACACGTTCCACCTATTGGGCACAGCAGACATGGATCAGAGACACTAAAACTCAGACATAAACATGCACAAGGTTTGTGTCCCTCGTACAAATCTCAGGTCTCGTGTGTGGTCCTTTCGCACCGTGGCCTGTTGGCCGTTACTCTCCGGTGTTGTGTAATGGTGCCTTGCCCTTTCCAGCACTGAGTCAGGTTGCACTATTGTGATCTTTAGTGCATAAATGTGGAATGCGATAAGGGTGAAAGGTTGATTTGAAGACAGACCCACACGTTACCTGCTGCACATCTAAAAACACGCATACGTCTCACCAGAACATTTTGTGCCTCTCGTTTTACCCACCCTGAACAAGCGGAGGGTGAGCGGCACAGGATGAATGCAGAATAGGGAGATGAGCAGAATGAAAACATAGAGAGGGCTTAGCAAAAAGAGAGGGATGGTATCAGATTGCTAGAAAGTAAGAGAGAAAAGTGATCTAGCCCAGGAAGACGAGACAAGCAAAGAGATTTAACGAGGTCACTAGAGTGAGAATGAAGGAGAGAGAGAGAAAGAGAGAGAGAGAGAGAAACACCTCAACTCACTGTTAAATACCTTCCAGCAGGTTTTATTTTCTTAAGACATGTTCAGTATTGCATGTTAAAACGAGCCCTATTCTAAACTATCATCTCTGCTTGCCGTGCCGTTCTGCTGAGTGTTGAGTCCTACCACAGGCACACCTCATTCTGTTATGCTTAATGAAGCACAAATTAGGTGATCACCTCAACCAAATCTTTTTTAACGATAAGATTGCCGACGTGAAGCCCAGGTGGATTTGAAGCCCAGGTGGAGAGCATTAAAGCATACTAAAACATTACCACCATGTTGTTGAATGAATATGAGATTGTTTTCTTGAACCCAGGTTAGAAAACACAGCATGTTGATGGTTTGTTTTTTCAAGTTAAATTATTACAACACAGAAATCTTAATTTCCTTAATTGCAAAGATAAGCTACATTCATGTTGCTTTACTGGTATACTGCCTTGGCAATACAGTAATTGAATGTGGTCATACCAATAAAGCTTAATGAACTGAATATCATATTATATATCATATTATTTTTCAATATAATATTATTGGAATGATACAGCACATACACCCCCCCCCCAGGTACATGCCACTGTATACATGTCGTTGTGGTGTTGATGTTGTCATGGTTACCCTGCCTCCTTGTTAGCCTGCCTTCTTCTCTTGTTCCTGCTTTATGAATGTGTGTATTTAAACCCTTGTGTTTTGCCCTGCATTGTCGGACTTTTAATGTTTTTGTTGAGATGTATCTGTCTTCACCGTAGTTGTCTTCACCATGGTTTGACTTCACGTAAATAAATTCTATCTTGCACCACTCTTTCCAGGGGGGTGTTTTCTGTTGTATATATATAATTTACATCACCTTCTGTCCAGGTTGGTGGCCTTCACGGCAGCAAACACGCGTGTCTTCAGAGTGAGGCCCGTCATGGGGATGGCCAGGAGAGGTGCGTATGTGGAGTCCTGCAGAACAGAAACAGCGTACTGATCATCATCCAGGACCAACTAGACCCACACACACTTCACTGGCACATAATACCTCCAACACCCGACTGTAAACACATACATAACACCCCATTGATTTCTTTTCTGCACTAAGGACTTGTGTGAGGAGGCACTGCCATGATCAATACCAGAGACCATCATGCAGATATTCTACATTGACAGCTTGAAGAAACCGCACAGCGTCCGATCAAATCAGGTCACAAATCAATGGAACACCAAAATCAGGTTTCTATAGAGTGCAGCTAAAACCCAGCAGTGAATGGAGGGAGATACTCACGTTGTAGAGCAGTAAGTTGAGCGTGCTCACAAACGTCCCGTTACTGTCCTTTACTGAAATGGCTGCAGCAGACCTACAAGAAGCAAAGCAGCTGCCTAATATGCTTATTTTATGACCACATTAAAGGCCAAAAGAGAAACTAGTATAACATTTCTGCTTATTTACTCTGTGAAATTCTCAGAATGAACCATGCCTTTAGTTCTTCTGTCTGCATTCAATGTCTTTAAATGTTTCATTTGTTAAAATATTAAATCCGTGCTCAAACATTGATATCACCAAGATTTTGCTTTTAACGATATTCATTAACATGCTGTAATTGGAGCATTGTGATGTCTAATTGGATCCTGTTACTGCTACTGACAAAACTGCTGTAGAAATTGATTAGATTTTTTACAGGGCTGGTGGCTCTAATCCTGTTACTACGGCTGTCTCATTCACTCCCCGCAATGTCACTCACTCTCACTGTTTGTTTATTAATATATACACATTTAATAGTTTCATTCGATATTGACAAGGTATGCAGATTAGATTAGATAATACCTTATTGATTTGTATATATCGAGAGAGAGAGAGAGAGAGAGAGAGATGTGTTAATATGTTCTCTTACATATGCATATCATCTTATATATCATATAAGAGAACATTTTAAAACATGTAGGTTTGCCATGACATTCCAATACCCAGGTCACAGCACAAGCACAACATAGCAGACGTGTGTGAGGTACTCACGATGCTAGCTGGGTGTTGTTCACTAGGTACTCCAGTGGGTAACTACAGCTGAATTTATAGAGCAGTCCGGGCAGGTAGCTGATGACCGTGGGAGGGTCAGGTGTGTCAATATACCCTGAAATACTCCCAATCTGGACCAATGAGAGGTTCCCATATGCATTGGGTCCATGAGCCGTGGACACCTGGACACACGCACACACATATTAACAGCTCTTCCTGGCTTCCTCTGTCCCTAAAGATATCACCTGCCCATCATACTTGAGCTAATGTACCAAAAGAGCACTAATCTCTAGGTCTAATCTCTAGGTCTAATCTCTAGGTTTAAACTCTACGTCTACTCTCTAGGACTAATCTCTAGGTATGTATGCCTATGTCAGCCCAGAGTCACTGTGATCACTGAACTGACACAAAAGTTCACATTACGGAGCAAAGGTCTCAATCTCCACATCTCACACTTTACTAGTTCCACATGCATTCAGTCTTGAACTCCATCTGTGCATTACGTGACTTGTACAGTGTTAGTTGGGTGACATAAATCCATATACATCTCATAACATATCCATATACATATATCCAATACATACATGGTCATTTGCCTGAACTACATACAACATTCTTCTTAGCAAAAAAAAAAAAAGCTTGAAACACAAAACACGAACATGAAAAACAAATAGAATAGCAGCCTTACAGCCTTATAGCCTTACAGCCTTTGAGCCTTACAGGCTTATAGCCTTACTGCCTAACAGGCTTACAGCCTTACAACCTTTCAGCCTTACAGCCTGCAGTCTGAGTCATAACCCACGAATCAGCACCTCCACTTTTGCGCTGTCCGAGTTTCCCTGCTCAAGCTCATCCGTTCATTACCAGCCAGGTTTTGATAGTGTGTCAGAGCAGGAAAACCTCCAAACTGTTCTGTGATCAGAGTTGTGCAAGCCATAGGTGACATTTCTGCCAATCCTCTCATCTTACATCACCAGGTAAAACCAGTGTGTTCCCATATGTACATTTGTCCCCACACTCAGCCTGATTAACATGGTCTCAGTGCTGAGCTTGAACAGGCCTGCTGTTTGTAGGTCAGTAGTCTCTTCCAGTGCGCACCAGCCCCAGTGAATGTAGTGAGGTCTTTTAGATCCCAAACAAGTGTCCTACCATAATTGAGTTTCCACAGGCCTCCAGTGAGCTGAGACTGATGCTGAACAGTACAACTGTAGGGAAGGTGTTGTTGTTAATGAACCCTCTGCAGTGGGCATCGCCGTGACGCCCGTTCAGGGCTAGATCAGTGTCGGTGTAGCCGGAAAATAGCACCGGACAGAAGTTGATCTTCAGCGTGATGGTCTGCACTCCACAGTACACGCTGACGTCACGCTCAGCTGCAGAAAGAACGTGCAGGTTCAGTGGTTCAACTTTTTTGTTATTATATATTTAGTACAAAAATCTGTAACAGACATTAAGAGTTATGAAGTGTAACAGGCTGGGAAGCACCTTATAAACTCACCAGGAAAACGGCTGTGAAAGTTGGCATCACAGTTGTATCCATTAAACTGTGCTTTAACTATCAATAATTTATATAACAGCAAAATAATCAGACACACACGATCCATGTCAGCACCTGGGAAAATCAATTTGTTAGTGATTCCTTTTCACTCAACAAATATTAAAATACAATGATAGATTTTTTTTCTTGCTCTCAAAGGGTATTTAATTAGCTCTCATTGTATCAAAATGCTTTTCTAGATTTTGTGAATGAGCAAATTGTAAAAAAAAATTTGTCAAAACAACATGAGAAAAATCCAACATGAGACAAAAGTCTGGGATAACCGCTGAATTTTCAACACATGTTCAGCCTTCATAACATCAACTCAGCAACTTCATTACATGAAAGGTTGTAGAATCCGGTTAGCATGATGATAAATGTAATTTCTTTCATCGCTGCAATTTTTGTTAGCATGTGGAAACCTTTATGAGGTTTTGAAATAACCGAATGACAAATGAGTTTAAGCCCTTGTGCTGGAGCCCATCAGCCTGTGTGCTGGTGACCCAGTCTGGGGGCCCGGGCCGAAGGACTCACCCGTTTCCCTGGCAGCCGAGGCGTCAGCGCTGCTCCCTGCACTCCGACCTGCGGCATGAGACTGACTGGGCTCACCTGGGCTCACCTGGGCCAGCAGCACCGCTAAACAAGTCCCGCTGTGGCTTTTGCACCACGGAAAAAAAAAATTAAGGCATAACGGTCTCATTATTCAGACGCGTCAACAATAAAAGAGCCGTCAAGAGGAGAAACATGGGAAAGTCGATCAAAAAGTGAATGTGTTATACAAATCCTTTCACAAGGCCGGAAACATGAGCGGGTTTTTGAAGTTTCCCACTCATATCCTTTCTGCTTGATCTCCCTGTGTCGGCGTTTGCAAGCAGGCCCCCTGCACCACATGGGGTCTACGCAGGGGGAATTATCTTTTCATCAGCCCTGGATCGCTGACTGAGACCGCCTTTCTGCGTGCCAGCATGAGCCGGCCCAGGCCCCAGAACCAGAGGCCACTTTAGGGTCTTTGTCCATGCCCACCTCAGTCAGCACATCTCCTGTCCCGCCCACGGTGACTCTGCCTGTCTGCTCCTGACCTCCCTGGCCCACTGGTCTCCTGCATGACCTGCATCATCCGAACGTATACAGGAACTCAGTGTCGCAGTAGGTTTGTGTGCATTGTTTAAATAGACTTGAAAACTATAATTGTTGTCCTTTGTTTCAGCTGTTTAACCTCAGCTGAAGAGTAAATGGTCGACATGCTGAATTCATTAATGAAGGAAGCATGAAATAATTGGAGGAAAAGAGGAAGTGATAGTTGGCTGCTAACACCTGGAAGATACATCAGCCATGATCCGAGGCCCTGAAAACTCCCTGAACTGCAGCTCCACCCTTGACTCCAGCTCCACCCTGGACTCAATCTCCAGCCCTTACATCCACATACATCATCCACATGTTTTTGCATCATAGAGTTTACTGAAAATTCACTTCCATTATAGGAACGTCTCCAAATCCTCACGTCTCCAAACCCTCACGTCTCCAAACCCTCACGTCTCCAAACCCTCACGTCTCCAAACCCTCACGTCTCCAAACCCTCACGTCTCCATCCCCTCACATCTTCCATCCTTCCCAGCTGTCACAGGGCAAATATGTCAGGCCCTGCTTCCTTTGGTCAGGATGTACCTCATCGTGATGGACCTCATCGTGTGATCACGCCTGGAATGGAGACCAGGAAAAGGGGCTTTGCTGACATGCAGTGTCCTATGTGTAAGATAGCCATCATCATTTAGGCAGCTCCTGCAAATAAATCAATGAATGAATGAAAGTTACATTTATATATCGCCTGTCAATAAACCCAAGGTTGCTTTACGGTCAACGCAGGCACAACCCTTTACACCCAGCCACACACACAGCGCACTCTCCTCTCTCAAATGTCACTCTTTGATTTCTCCCACTTTTATTGATCTATATGTCTTTATCTACAAGCCTGGCCATAGATGTGCTGTGCATTGGTGTGATCAGGGGAGAGGCAGGCGGATCACATCCGCCGCACAGGTCAGGGGGCGGGGCTCTGAGGAGGAGGCACTGTACCCGGCCGCACTCACACCCTCTACAGCGGGAGCTGGACCAGACATTCAACAATGGGAAAACCAGAACATGCTGGCCTCTAAGTACTAGAGAAACTTTTTGTATGGTTTTAGAAAAAAATAGATATATCAATGAATCATTGATGCTTTTATGCATAGAAAGCCTGTTCTTAATAACTCATAACAAGATTCTTAACAACGTAAATAAAGTGTATTTAAAACATGTTTGGATAAAAAATATTTAAGGCATATCCAACAGAATGAGTCACTATAGTCAGTATGTACAGATACGTTGCTAGTTGACACATTTCAAATTTTCCAGAGCTGGCTAGCTAAAAACAAAGAAGAGTGGATTCTTCTAGAGAAAACTCTTCTAATGATAGCTCCTTCACACCTGGATTCACATCTGGAAAAAAAAAATTCCACATATAAGATCCACCCACATGCATTGAGACAGTCATTAATCATTATGCTTTTCAAGACACGCAGGATCCCTGACTTTGGCTTAATAAAGTCTCATTCATTTTAATTATTCTAAATAAGAAGTCCATCAAGTCTACTTCACTGAGAGTAGCACCAGCCATACTGATTTTGTGGAAATAATGAATATTTAAATGATCCAGTCAGGGCATCCTGCAGAACTGACATGGTGTACAAAGACTTCATTGTGTATTCAGTTGAAGTTCACTTCACACAGAGCTGAACCACATCATTATGGTCCCTCTTGCTGTTTTCTACTGAACTCTTAAGTGTGTGATTTTCTCTAACTGCACTGTCACAAAGGAACGAATTTTGTTTTGTTAAATTATCAAATGGGGAATAGACTGTTTCGTGGCTTCGTTTTTTCATATCATTACTTTTTTTAAACTTTCCAAAGAAAATATACAACAAAAGAAGAAAAAGCAAGACATGCCGTGAGTCACAGTTTCCTTACAGGCAATGCATGTCACAGTTTCCATACATGTAGTGTGTGTCACACCACAAAAGCACAACAGGCATGACAGGTACTATGATAAAAGCACTATGTGGACTTCCTCAGATTCTGCATTTACTGCACACCTGACCAGTAGAACCTCTCCACCTTTTTTCCAACCAGATGATACCCTACTGTCTTTCTTAATAGGGTATGTGTAATTATTATCTTTGTGTGAGTCATAGTTTGGTGAAACATCATGGCTAGGTGTCAGATCTGTGACACAAGGCTTGGAAGAAGATTCCTCCCAAAAGTCTGGTTGTTGTAGCCACCAACAAAACACAGCGGCTCTTTGGGGAGGTTCTAGGGGACCACTTAGATAAACAGTGCAAGCTCTCATATTTCATAAACTATTTCGCTAAGTAAATCAAGTATGCTAATGCAGTCTCCATTTTGTTGATTGGGTATTTATTTAACTTTTTTTAAACACACCCGTATCGTAGGTTAAGCACAGCAGTGAGCACTAAGTGAAAGTGGAAGAGGGAAAGTGGTGGATAATACATATAAATCCATCTAAAAGTGACACAAAAGCACCTACTTCCTTGTTTCAGCCTCTCATTTGTCTATCACATACTTAGAAAAGGCTGGTGAAGCAGAGACACTCTGTGACTACAACTCCCTCATGGCCCAGATCCCAGCAAGAAATCCATGGTCTTGTAAGCAATGATTCAGCCCTTCTAAAAGGCCTGAAATATTGTGCCTTAGCAAGACATTCCCTCCCTCCCACACTTAAATGAGCAACTTGGCTTGTGTGTTTCAGATTCTAATTTGCAAAAATCATAGTTATTTTGGTATGGTAAAGCACTCTTACCATACCTCTGTTGTGTTTAACTGTGCAAGGGGATTAGATAGCATACAAGATCAATGACATCATGACCATGGAAATATATGGTTCTAACTGACTTTTTTTTTATATTAGTTTATTATAAATATACTATTGAATATACATGTGAAATTACACAAAGGCTAATTCAAATACATTTGTATTGGTTTTTAAAGCAGTTCAAACAATCACTTATTTAGGATTTTTTTTTGCTTGGGCTGTGTTCACTGACTGATCACTGTTTGAAACATGTATCCAGAAATCATATATGTTATTTCCAGTAGGTTGGCAAATGAAACAGTTTGCAGGATCGCTGGTTGTCTGTTAGGTTATTGCTAGTTTAAAAATAATAATAAGTAGTAGTTGGAGTAAGACATTGTAGCAAACTAGGTCTTATAGAATTAAATAAAACCTTTTTGCAACCGTTTTGTCATTGCTAATACCAGAGAAACAGAATAGAACTTTTGGAATCCGTCATATGCATCTGGACTTCTCCCTTTAGTTCTAACATGCTTTTAGGTGGGCAACACCCAGAATGCCAAGGCCCACGCCCAAAAGACCTTTCAAACATGTGGATGTTGAAAATTAAAAAGAGAATTTAACGCTATGCTTCCACACCTACTATGAATCTTCCTTGCTGTCTTAATTCTTATTTTCGTGGTTGCACAGCGTCTACGATTGGCTTGGCCATCTGTCTGAAGGCTGTTTTATGCAGGATATGCGTCTGAGCTCATGTCTATTAACAGCTGAACATCTGTTTTGATCATATACCCAAGATCATACCCAAGAGAATTAACACAGTTAAAAATCAGGACTGAGCATGTGAAATTCAGGTGCTTGGGTTGGCTGATTCAGTAGGACTACCCAGTATTATTTAGGAGGAAGGCTCTGAGTTCTGCTTGGTGCATATGTATTATAAAATCTAGATGACTCAGGAACTTGGAATCTGTGATAGAGTTCGTGCACTGGAAGAGAGAGCATGTTGTACTGAGGAGAGCCCCATTGTCTGTGTCTGAGAGAGAGAGGCTTCAGTCTGAGCAGACAGGGACAGTGCACATGGATCCCAGGTGGCAGAAAGCATTGTTTATATATGAAACACAAGCCACATGTATTCAGAGCACAGGAATACACCTTCTCAGGGGCTGCCCATATCTGTAACACACACACACACACACACACACACACACACACACACACACACACACACACACACACACACACACACACACACACACACACTAACTCTGTAATACATAGCGTATAGGGCTAGCCCTGTAGCAGACTTTGTGTGAATTCTAAAGCAGTTAGGGGATATAATCTGAGGGAGTGTTCATCAATCAAAGATTTCTTCACATTATTCACTCTGCTATTCATGAATTTTGCAGAAGTGATGACTTTTCATCACGCTGTGTTTAAAAATTAAACATGAACACTGAATCATTCCATTAATATTCTGCAGTCATACTTTTATCCAATTTCCACTGTTTGTGGATTATTTACCTTCGGTTTGCGGTAGAGGGTGTCCTACTGAGAGATATGAATGGTGCTTCACAATGACACCGTTTGATAAATTTTGTGAGATGTTGTGGCAGCATATTGCCCCCTAGTGGCGACGCTTATTAATGCGCTGTCTGCCTCCATAATCACACTGACGCGTGTGCTTCTATCTGGCCCATTTATGCAGCCTTATTTCCTCCTGAAACAAAACAGTGTGTTGGCATTGTGTTTCAGTAACGCATCTCTCTTACATCCACACACTTGTGTCCACTTCCTTTTCGGCCCGGGGCAGAATTTCCAATGCTCAGCCTCTGATCAGGTTCCGGTAAACAGTTCATTTTCACCTGTTCTAATCTCCGCTCATTCTGAACCTCCTTCCTAGCATGCAATGCACTGGAGATATAAAATAACAAAGTGCAAATGATATGATAGGGTTTGAATGAATGAAGTTACATTTGTATAGCGCGTTTCTCAGAGCTCAACGAAGCTTTACGATGTTTTTAATCCAATCAACACACTGGGGCATATATGGATGGTATTTTTAAAAGCAATACTGTGTGAACATCAGTAGCAATTAATGCATATAAACACAATATGGTACCAAGCACAGTGCAAGGTTAGCTGCCCCAGTTAATATGCATAATCCTGAATGTATTAATATAATGAGATGGCTTACAGATCTTAAACAGCTAACGAGGGAATATATATATTTAAGCGTTGAACACATAGAACAAATAATGCGGTATGTTTGTCACAAGTGTCATGATGAAGACAGCAGTGGTATTTAAGCTGTAAGCGTTACAGAATTAACTGTAAGTATGTAAGCATACTGTTTTTTAGAAATGTTAACAGTTTGCCCCAGACCATCGTTATTTGCTGCTACATTCATAAATGCTACTTAAGTCAACGCTTAATGCTACTTAAGTCAAGTGTTTCCTTCATATCTGGAAATATGCTCAAAGGATTAAGGGTAGATTGGTGCATTCTTGAGAGATTGTCTTATACATCGAGTCACTTGAATCAATCAGTCTCTCTCTCTCTCTCTCTCTCTCTCTCTCTCTCTCTCTCTCTCTCTCTCTCTCTCTCTCTCTCTCTCACACACACACACACACACACACACACACACACACACACACACACATCCTAAGTGATGTTTCTTATATCACGTCTCTGGTGCTCGTATAGTTGTATCTTCCTTCACACAAAACCCCATGTGAATGTATGAAATGCGTAGATGCGTACTTTGGCCACCAGGTGTCTCCCTTTTCGGTCATTATGCATAAGCGTTACATTAACTTCATGCAAAACTCATGATATCAGCGTTTTAGTCCTTCAGTTTTGTAAGAGATCAGTTTCGTTTAAAACAATATCAAATAAAATAATGTATTATAATTTATTTTACCATGAGAAAATATATTTAAACCTAAATGTGTGAAAATGACAATTGACATATTCCTACAACACGTATTCCCTAGGATCGTATTCCCTAGGAATCTCTAGCAGCTTAACCATTTAACCATTCCTGTTGATCGTCTATAACCTGCACCTGTTATGAGAGGTTCATACTTCAGTTCTCCATTACTTTGTTGGGGAATAATTGTTTATTATATTTTAATTATTTATTTCGTATCGCAAAACATGTCGTTTAAAATCCTTTATAGGCTTTACGTTTGCAACTGTATTTTATCTGAACGATTCGCAATTGTACAATTCACGCTTCCATAGTAAAAGATCTTTTTATTATCATCTTCCGATTGCTCTTATGCATGCCCCAGTATTTTTGCACTGGCTGCAAAATGTTCAACATAACATAATATTGTAAAACCTATTTTTGGTAGAAAGATATCTGTCACATGCACTGACTTATTCAGTAGCGGAACTGGTGAACGGTGCCAAGCAACTGTACAAGCGGGGAGAGCCGAGACGCCATATTGGATCGACTGGGCCGTGGTGAACGTTGCCTGTATGTCCTTTACAAAAGTTTTGAGCCAACATGGCGTCCCATCGCGCGGACCACACAGCATCCACACAAACCTTGGGAGGTTCCAGTGAGAAGAGGAAACACACCCGCCATTTTCCTACGAGCCTCCAGTCCTTTTAAACCCAGCGAGGGGGAGGCGAGCAGGGAAAGGACAGACACTCGGGAGGGAAGTTAGAAAGACGGGAGGGAGCTAGTCGGCAGGACGGCGCGCAGCGGAGGGTTGAGAGAAAGGTTGTGAGAGGAGCGCTTTGAAGACCAGCCCTTTGGTATGTAGCCAGCCCCGGTACCGCCCAATTACCGTCTCTCGTGTGAAACACACAGAACAAACTTCATTCACGGCGTTTCGTAGCCGTGCGGAGCTACCAAGCCCACAAGGTTTCATTCGTCTGATTTTTTCTTCCACTTTCCCCCCCCCGTTCGTTGTTTTTTCCAGCAGCGTTAGTCCGGTGTCGGAACGGTGGACGGCTCGGAGGACGGCAGAACCGCCGCTGGGTTGAACAGATAATACTGTGTGCTCGGGTGTTTGCGCCTGACCGTGAAGATGTCTGGACAAAGCATAACGGACAGGATAACTGCGGCGCAGCACAGCGTGACCGGTTCCGCCGTGTCCAAAACGGTGTGCAAGGCGACCACGCACGAGATCATGGGGCCCAAAAAGAAACATTTGGACTGTAAGTATGAGCGAATACGGGTGTGTGTTCGCCCGCGTACTGGAGGGTGAACCGTCTGCTCTGCGCGCATCGGTTCGGAACCGAGGCCTAAGCTCTCGCTTATATTCTTCGTTGTGTTTACGGGGAGTCCTGCACCCCTTCTCCCCCCACCCTGCACCCCTTCTCCCCCCACCCTGCACCCCTTCTCCCCCCGACACCCCCCACCCTGCACCCCGACACCCCCCACCCTGCACCCCGACACCCCCACCCTGCACCCCTGCTCCCATCCAGGGTGCCGCGCCGGACGCATGTTGAACACTGCTGTCATCTTCGGGGAGTTTGCGATACCGGTGGCTGCACGATTGGCGAGCAGGAGTAACTTGCTTTGGCTGGCCTTGTGATCGTTTAATGATTAAACTACTTTGCAAATAATTAACCATATTCAAATGAGAGTCCATCTGTTGCCTAATTGGGACACTTCTGCTTAGAGTGTTCTGTAATACTGGTGGGGTGAGGTCGCTTAGAAAGATGTTTGATCTGGAGCTGATTTAGGTGTGATGTTTAGGGGTTTTTTTGCTACTAATTTAGCTTGTTGTAAGTTATTACCTTAACTTGTGGTCTTTTTTTGATAACACATGTAACTAAACCCATTGAGGATAAATGGTTTGATGGATTGCAAGTTCTAGTGAAGATTCAATAGGGTTAGTATACAGATCGACGTCGTCTTGCTTTTGAATTATTGTTCCAATTATATACAGACTTTCACAATATCTAAATAAAGAGGGAATTTTAGTTGTAGTTGGATTACTAGTGAATAATGAATATGCTGTCAGTAAGCTCTTTCAAGCTGTGAAAACCTCATCTACACATGACTGAAGCTATTTTGACTCTGTGAGGGTTATTTATTCTCATTATACTCTCTTCACGTGTTGTGGACAGGTTTAGAGCTGATCACTGTCCCCCACATGTCTTGCTGTCTGCAAAGAGACGTTCATGAGTCTGTATCCCTTGGTGAGAGACAATGTTTCAGGTCATTCTGGAGACAGGGTTGGAGTCTGAGTCTGTCTGTCTGACTCCCCCCTCCCTCTCTCTCTCTCTCTTTCGCTCTCTCTCTCTCACAGAGAGAAACAGAGGGCTTTCCACATTACCAGCCCATTGGTAGACATTGCTTATTTACCTCCAGTCTCTTGCTTCAGAGACTCTGGCCCCGTAACCCTGATTTCCTGCAGAGATCTTATTTTTAGCCATCGCTCCATAATAAGACATGGCATGTGTGGTGATAGGCTGGTTTGAAAGTGGTGAGGTGTTCTCGGCTGATAAAGTATGGTATACCAGTATATATCTACTGGTAAGTCTGAACTAAACTGTAGTGAAGTTCTGGTTCAAACAAGAACCTCACCGAACTGTTGGAGGGTTCTGGAGCTCAAGTTTGGTCAGGTTGAGAGTCCGGCAACAGTCCAGCTCACATGCGTGAGTCTGCCATGTGGAGCAAACCGGGACGGCTGAGGAACGTGGCAAGAGCTGTAGGTATTTCAGGACAGCAGTGAGCCCTGTGCCGAAGTTTCCTCTGGGTCAAAAATAACATCTCGCCCCCCACCCTACCCCCGTTTGATTTGTACATTAGATATGGCTGCGGCTTTCTCCCATGGTCCTTTGCTTTAGGTGGGGTTGGGTTTCCGCAATAGGGAGAGGCATTCCTCATAACCTCCTCTGTGACTGAATGAGCAGCCAGCTGAAAAATGCCCTCCAATTGTTTCAGTGTTTTCTCTGGAAGTCGTTTCAGTCGAGACACGTTGTCCTAGGTCAGACGCCCGTGTTACGACACCCACCACCATCGGTGCACGGCTTTGGTCTTGGTTTGGGTGCCGGTAAAGTTTTTATAAGTTTGCTTTCACTGAACGGGTGCTCACTTGGTAAACCGTTCTGTCGGCTTTGATGGCCATTGAGTCAGAGAGCCAGTCTGGTCAGCTGATCCTACCTCAGACTTTGACCTTTGAAGTGACATCATCTTGAATCATCACCTGGTGTAGTCTGAATGCGTTTGTGCTGTGGCGGCCTGTAGCTCATGACTTCCGTTTAAGCTGTTTAGTCTGTTTCCCTTTAGTGAGTGGAGTTGATTTTTAGTGCCTTGTCTTTTCTTGGATGCATAGAAATTAAGTAACGGGTGATTCCAAAGGTTATGACCTCTGACTTCTCATATGCTGATTTAGTCCTCATGGTACTGATGCTAGCAGTGTTTAGGTCAGCCCAGCTCCAGTCCTAGAGTGCAAATCCATGGTGAACTCTGACCCTAAATTTTGAGCATTCCTATGGGCAGGTGTACAACGTAAATTGTCAGGTCAGTGTCAGGCCAAAAACGCAACACCTGGCAGGCCCTATGGGATTTTGTTTTTATTAGTTAGTTTCTAAAAGGCTCAGCGAAAAGCTTTCATCTCTCTTTGCAGTTCCATGGAAGGAGCAGGTGAACAAGCTCGTATCCTGACGTGCAGGAGATGCGTCTGTTTCCTGGAATGTTCGGATTGTGTCATGGCTCCTTGCATAAGCACCTCAATGACACGAAAGCCCAAATCTTCCAAAAACATGATGGGCTTTCAGGAGGGATCTTGGACCGTGCTGGATCTACAGAAATCCCAGTATCTCCTCTGTCCACGGTGCGTCTGTCGTGGCTTTACTATAATGCTACACCAGAGACCAGATGAGCGTGCTGCCACTCATGGTGGCGTCGCGATAGGACTGTGGCGGTGCTGTTGGGGCGTCGTCATGGCGCCCGGCTCCCTCCCGTCATGCTTCATGGCCGGGCCTTCCTACGTTTGACTCTGGCTTCTCGCTCATAAGATTGCCTTCTGGTCTGGAAGCACGCTTCCTGGAAACAGCTGAGATGGTTGGCTGAACTGAACTTTTGTGAGTGAACTCCTAGCGTCTGGGGAGCGACGCTCTCACCCGCAAACCATGTGGAACGGGAATCTCGGAGCTCCGTGACGGAGCTATCGGATGGCTCCGTCCGTCTGGAGCTCGCTCGAGTGTCCTTGCAGTTGCTCGTAGAAGAAGTCGTGTGGTTTTAACTCTTCGTTTCTGTTTGTGGTGTCAGTGGGGCAGCAGCTTTAGTGAACAGCACATTTGAATAATTCAAAGTAGAAAAGCGCCTACAGCGAAACCCGGGGAATTAATGGAGCCGCTACAACAGGGAAGATCACAGGGTGGAGGTGGTTGCGGGTGGAGGTGGTTGCGGGTGGAGGTGGTTGCGGGTGGAGGTGGTTCTTCTACTCCTGGTGAATGCTGATGACGTGTGTGTGTGTGTGTGTGTGTGTGTGTGTGTGTGTGTGTGTGTGTGTGTGTGTGTGTGTGTGTGTGTGTGTGTGTGTGTGTGTGTGTGTGTGTGTGTGTGTGTGTGTGTGTGTGTGTGTGTGTTCCAGTAACTCCCAGTGCCGGCTTTATCTGGGTGTCTATGGAATGATTTCCTGGGTATAAATTAGGTCTCATTGTTGCAGTGCTAATACCGATCTCTATGGCCAAGTGTTCTTTTAGTCACATAGATGCTCTTTGTCTGGCTGAATGTCCATATGATGCCAGTGATACCTGCTCTGAATTCCTCCTGGTGACTGCCGTGTAGTCATGAGGGCGCATCATGACCAGACAGGAAGTTAATACACTAAAGTATGGTCTCTGTAGGTATATGGGATGTGTTATCTCAGGGTAGTAAAATAAAGCAGCTACCTTTGAGCTCCATGGTGGTTCTGTTTGCTCATTCATCATAAATGGTAGAGACAGTGGTACTCTTCTTTTATCTTTGAAGTTTAAATAGTATTCAAATACAAAGTAAACTGAAAGTGGCTGGTGGGTTGAAGGACAACAGGACCACAATGCAACAGGTCCGCTGTAGTGCATACACGGCCAGAGAGGGTGTCTTGTACGCCTACATATTCAGGGTAAACATGAACACAGAAGGTGACTGTGCATGAAATCACAATCTGTCTCTCAGAGACAGGTGTGTGTGTGTGTGTGTGTGTGTGTGTGTGTGTGTGTGTGTGTGTGTGTGTGTGTGTGTGTGTGTGTGTGTGTGTGTGTGTGTGTGTGTGTGTGCGTGCGCGCGCGCGTGTGTGCGTTTGAATGAGTGAGGAGGGTGGGGTGTCTATTTCACTACAGATGTGAAATGTTTTTCTGATCGATATCTATCCAGAGCTGCTGTTTGGGTCTGCTGCTGTTCTGTGCTTGATAAAAGTATGAAAGCACTTACTGCATTACTGAACCATAAATTGCTGTTTTTATCCCCTGGGCTTTCCCTCTAATCTGGTAAAATTAACTTTCTGTCTGTTGACGGCTCAGTTTTTGTGGAGGGAAATATAAACGCCACACACACACACACACACACACACACACACACACACTGCTGTCAGCGAGGAACCTCTCTGAACCCTCCAGGTTTTGAGTGATTCCCCCTGGCGATACGAGTCGCCCTGTATGGCAGCCCGTGGAGGGGTCCGCCTTCCTCCAGTAGTGCTGGGCCACAGAGCTGGTACTCCAGGGAGTCTCCACGCCCCGTGGGCTTTCTGGGATGCAGACAGCCAGGCGAGGGCTTGAGCCGCAACACCAGCCTCTCGATGAGAGGAGACTGCTGCTTTAAATACACTTTTTATCACGTGGCCCTCACATAGCGAGACCAGACTAAGCCTGATCTATGAGCTTCGCTTTAGACTTAAAATGGTCTGCTCGTGCAGATTAATCCGACATGTTTCAGATTAGTGTGTAGAGCGGGGAATCCCGAGCCACATGGCGGCAGCTTCTCACTGTTGGTTTACCTTCTCACTGTTGGTTTACCTCAGGGTGAGCAGAACAAGGCCGTCTCCTGGACCGGCCACGGAGCGCTGAGGTGCAGGGTGAGTCCCGAACGAACCCAGTCAACCCTTGGAAGGGGTGGGTGGAAAAAAAATGCCACTTCCTGCATTCTTTTCGGTTGTCAGCAATTCGAAATGTAAACAACCAACAGGAAGTCATTACGTACATCAGAAAAGTGCAGGAGCTGATTAAAGCGGAGATGGGAGGGATGGGAGCAGCCAGAACCATCAGAATCTGCCCTAATGAGGAAAGTGCCACAGGAACCTGGGCCTCGGGAGAGGCGGGCTGTGGGACGGGCTCGTGTTCTCGTGTAGTGCACAGAGGAAGTGCCTAACAAATGCCTTAATAAGGAAATGCGCAGTGTGCCCACACTGCCCTGCTGTAGCTCGCATTGTGGCGTTCGCTGTCGGCACGGATGTTTAAATGGACGGTATAAGCATGAATACAAAATAAAAATCAACGCATTTTGAGTGCCATGTTCTTTTTCTTAGCCTCCTGTTTGTGTATTTATTCGCATGTCCCAGGAAGGCAGTGATGCCTTCGGTGATGGAGTTCTTTCCAGCGTGTCTTTGTTGATTCTGATTTAGTTATTGCGTTGACTTGTGCACTGGTTTGATGGATGTGTCTGCTACAGCGGCTGCATGGCAGGGCCCACCGGGTCAGGGGGGGCGGAGTCAGTGGGGAAGACGCTGGTCTGTGTTTATGGGACACGTTTGATTGCGCATCAGCGAACTGTTTCGGCATCAGTTACTGCTGTGGGACAAGAGGCATATTGGGGGTTTTGTAAATATACGGCATGAGGCAGCCTGGCCAGCGCACTTAACTGGGGTTATGAAGGAGGTTTCTCATCCTGTCCCTTTGTCCTTGGTAAGGTAAGTCCGAGAACTCACTGGGCATCTCTGTAGCAATAAAGCGTATCCACTCGGGTGCATAAAATAATATGGTGTAATATCACGGGCTTGTCGATGTTGCAGTGATATACTTTGTTGAAAGCGTAACCACTATGACCTGATTGAGGCAGTGCTGATTCACACACACACACACACACACACATCCACACGCACGCACGCACGCACGCACGCACGCACACACACACACACACACACACACACACACACACACACACACACACACACACACACATCCACAGCTGCTGGAGTGTAGCGTAAGGAGTTATTCAGTGCAGAGACCAAGGGCCCTCGCACCTGGTCCACGTTACCTGGCGAGGGGGAAACTTCACACTTGTCTCCAGCACTCTCCACTTCCCTCTCTCCCTTTCTCCCCCTCTCCCTCTCTCTCCCCCTCTCCCTCTCTCTCCCCCTCTCCCTCTCTCTCCCCCTCTCCCTCTCTCTCCCCCTCTCTCCCTCTCTCTCCCCCTCTCCCTCTCTCTCCCCCTCTCCCTCTCTCCCCATCTCCCTCTCTCCCCATCTCCCTCTCTCCCCCTCTCTCTCTCTCTCTCCCTCTCTCCCCATCTCCCTCTCTCCCCCTCTCTCTCTCTCTCCCTCTCTCCCCATCTCCCTCTCTCCCCCTCTCTCTCTCTCTCCCTCTCTCCCCCTCTCCCTCCCTCCCCCCTCTCTCTCCCTCTCTCTCCCTCTCTCTCCCCCTCTCCCTCTCTCTCCCCCTCTCCCTCTCTCTCCCTCTCTCCCCCCCTCTCCCTCTCTCCCTCCATCGTGAGTAGTAGGAAGCATGAGGCGAGTCAGTCTTGCTGAGTCAGTCTTCCTCCTTACTGCGTCATTCTGGCTTTCGGGACTCGGTTCTGATGTCTCTCGTTTGAAAACCCACAGACGGATCCTTCTCTGTCCATCCCATCTCTGTTCATCAAGTCTTCCAGCACTGTACCATATATGAATTTGGGGGGGGGGGGCGCAAAGCCAAACACGGGGAAGAGATTCTCCTTCATTCTGATCCCACACCAACATAACAATGATGGTCACAGCCCAGCAGTGGGGCCTCATCAGTTGGAATGACCTCCACTCATGGACTCTGAATTCAGGGTTGTGTAGGAGGTCTTCAGGCATGTATGGATGGATTACAGCGTACAGGTGTGAAAACAGCCGCACCGCACTCTCAGTCCTCCAGAAACGACAATCCACATTACTTGTGACCCAAAATGACCGTGTAACTGTACATGAGTGAGGACGGGACGGTACCTCTCTGGGCTGGGCTACACCTCTCTGGGCTCCTCCAGAGTGCCAGCTCCAATATTGGGTCGAGTGAAAGTGAATGCAAACCAGTGTCATGCCAAAATTAGTATCATACCAGCATCACTGGCCTCTGTAGACAAATAAAGGAGTGTAAACCTCAAGCCTAGGGATCTCTGTCGATCCTGGGCCGTATTTTACCACTAAACCACAGAGACTGTAAATGTAGCACACAAGGATCTCGACCTTCCTAAAACCAGCCTAGCAGCTGTCCAAAATAAATCATTAAGACATGAGACAATACCTCGTTTATGAATCAAGTAAAAGCAGTGTAGTATTATCAGACAGCCGTTGTGCAGCGTTCACCAGGCTGCCGTCTGGCACGCCATTGATTATGAACATTACATCCAGGCCTTCCCTCCCGCTGTAGTGCACTCTAGTGATCCTCACGAGCAGCGACCTTGCTGTGTTCCACGTGGGTTCGGGGATGGGAGAGCTTGTGTTTTGTGTTACATGTTTAGCCCTTTAAATCTCAAGCACTTGTCTTGAATCATTTTAATTAGGGTGGAGCTGCATTTCAAGATCTCTGGGCGGTGAGTTCTAAGCAGTCCCAGGTTTCCCCAGTGTGCCCGGTGGAGGTGGGTGGTGGGCTGGCCTGAATCAGGCCCTCCACACGTGTGGGGGGAGAGGAGAGCACCGTGGGCGACAGCAGCTGTCCGAGCTCCTTCACATGGACAGTGCACTTACGTTATTTGAGAAGGTGCTTTAAAAGTGCATGTAAACATGCGTGCTGTGGGGGACACCCAGACCTGGAAGACGTGAGCTGTGTGTTCGTGCAGGACAAGAAAGGGCTACCTCCACAGTCATGTGCAGCACTGATCCGGAGATTCAGACACACATACACTCTCTCTCTCTCTCACTCACTCACTCACTCACTCACTCACTCTACTTCACTATGTTTCACTTTTTTTTATCTCCTCTTGCTCCCTGTCTTGTCCCTGATGGAAAAGTATGAACAAAGGGACTCGAATCAATGGAGCCATGTCTGTCTGTGCTCTGTCAAGGAGAGGCTGGTCATGTGACCTGAGAGAAGGCTTCCTCATGTGACTGTCACATGGCCAGTACGGCTAGCGGTTCTGACAGATTGTGTTCCAGTAAGACTCGTGAGCCCTCCATTGTGTGTTCTGCGTGCACTCGGTGAACTATCTACGTTGGTGTGACCTCAGTGTGCAAATGCAGGCATTCAAAAGTGGCCTCAAAAATATTGTGTGTGTGTGTGTCCAAGACTGTTAGCATTGCATTGTGGTAGGCAGCTATTAATGTAAGCTGTGTCTCAGCAGTAATTTAATCCAGAGTTTGCTTACAAATAGCAGTGCCTTACAGAAGAATGTGTCAACAGATCAGTAGCAGTGCGAAACAGTTGATTTCGTATCACAGTTGTGATTTAGACAGATTTTCACATGACTGAACCAGCACTCTTTCTTCTGAGGAACCTTGCTGGATTTTATCTGTTCCTTTGCCATTCTGATGTGGGGACTCTTATCCATCTAGGTCACATCTAGGTCAGGCTGGTGCCATGGTGTGCAATGTGGGGTATAACAATTTTCCCAAGGTTCAAGAGTGCGTGGAAGCTTCGTAGACAAGGGAGCAGAGCTCTTCCACAAACACTCGGCTCCTCTCCAGTGCTCCATGTTCTGCTCCTTTCTATGCTCCTTCCTCTCTGTCCTGGTCCCTTCCTACACTCGGCGGGTCTCGGACCTTCCCACCAGACCCTGCTGTAGAACTTCTAAAGCTGTTGGCCCCAGGCCCTCAAACACTTGTCCCCCACACGCCCGCTGTTGGCCACCTCTCTCTTGTGCACTTAGTAATTTACATATCGAGAAAACATTTTGTAATTATTTCACAGATGTTTGACACCAGATACACAAATAGTCTATTCTAATTAGCGAGTGTTGTGTGGTTACGTGTGGTTTTTATGTTCTACGCTTTGCGTTTACATGGAGGAATAACACGATTTCTGAACACTGCGGCCCTTTTGATTGGCGGCTTCGTGCGTGCCCTCACTGTTTAGATCACCTCGGCCATGTAATGTGACCTGCGGTAGTGTGTAGCCTGTGTATGTAGCCCCACCCACCCCCTTCCCCATCACAAAGGTCTTTTTGTGGTCATGTGACTGCAGGTTTGAACGGCGAATGCAGAAGGAGAAGGTGTGAGAGGGACCACCCACATCCTCCCTGCACACAAACACCAACATGCTGCACTTTAAAGGAAACGGAACAAACCATCCCCGCTAAGCCATTACAGCGACACTGTAATTAGTGTCTTTCCGCCAGTGTTGTTTTGACTCTGCCAGTTTGTAAAAACCTCCCCAAAATAGTCACTGCTTTGTGGGAACAAGGTTTTTTTTTTTAATCTTATGTTATGGGAAAGAAAGATCACGCAGAGGTCAAAAGCCAGACAGATTCTTTGCCTGTATCTTCATATACAAGCTATTAAATCTCCTCCTTTCTGACTACCTAACCAAAGCAGCAGTTACAGCATTAGAAGTGCTGTAGTAAGCCAAGTATCTGCCTCCTGTAAGCTCCACAGAGGCAACTGTACAAACTTTATGTCCCTTTTATGTTCTGAACAGGGCAGTATGGGATGTGTTCCTAGCTCGGCGCTCTTATTTTGAAATGCTTTATGAATGAGGCGTCGAGCTGAATGGAGGTGTTGATGAAGCTGATGCCTCAGGGCGAAGAGGGACGTCTCCCTCCCCTCATTCACACTCCGCCTTACTCACACGCTCTTGTTC
>NC_135220.1:16781525-16796525 GCF_052324685.1 Brachyhypopomus gauderio | reverse complement strand
AATAGTGAATAGAGAGAGAGAGAGAGAGAGAGAGAGAGAAAGAGAGAGAGAAGACGGAAAGAGACAGAGAGAGAGAAGATGGAAAGAGTAAAAAGAGAAAGAGAGAGAGAGAGAGAAATAAGGAAACAGAAAGAGAGAGCAGGTAAAGAAAGGCATGAGTGCATGGTGGACATGATAATGACCTCTCAGTCACCGTGTGGCCCTGACAGGCCTTGTGTGTGTGGGTGTGTGTTCCTTGTCTTTGTATTCTGTCATCCCTGTCGCCATACCCATCCTATTTCTGTCACCCTGACAGGGCAAATTGCAGACTCAAACACAACACGTGCACATCCTCGCTGACGGCAGGCGTGTGTGCTGACAGCCCAGTAGGGGCTCTACAGGTTCTACAGGCTGAGGCAGCAGGAATCAGCAAACGCCCTCGAAAGAGAGCAGACGAGTGGAACTGCAGACAGATGGAGGCAGACGTTGGGCCATGGAGACGCTGCACACCGCACACCGCACACCGCACACCACACGCTCTGCTCACGCCACTCAAGACTACTGAAATAACACAGGCTTCGTGTGTATTGCATGTATTCTGTGGTTTAGGTTTAGGGTATGAGTTATGCTTCATGGTTTCTCACACACACACACGCACGCACACACACATACACACGCACGCACGCACACACATGCACGCACGCACGCACGCACGCACACACGCACACACACGCACACACAAACACACACACACACACACACACACACACGCACGCACACACACACACACACACACACACACACACACACACTCACTTCCATACACACCCTCACACAGAGGAGCCGATCAGCTCTTGGCCAGGCTACCCCGTTCCAAGATGTCACCATGACAACTGGGCGATGAGTGTGTGAGGGCTGGAAACACAGACCCATCCAGCGTAGTTAATATATCAAAACAAGGAACCTCACCGGTGCATACAGTGACCTGTCAGGTATTGAGAGAGTCTTTGGGTTGGCGTGTGTGTGTGGTGTTCCGCTGCTGCGTTGGCCAGAGTGTGTTCAGAGGCTGTACTTTACAGTCACCTGAGTGTTCAGTCACCTGACCGGACGCTGGAACGCAGAGTTCATGATGAACACATTACAGTGCTGCAAACGCATGTGTGTCTGAACGGCCTTCCCATCTCTCTCTCACTCTCTCTCTCTTCATCTAACTCTCTTCTTCTTTCTTTTTCTAATTCTGTCTCATTCCCATTTTCTCTTAATATTGATCTCTCTCTCTCTTTCTCTCTCTGGAGAGCACCTCTAACAGAGTTCTCTTTTCTGAAGCTCCCTCCCTGTGAAGTGCCTAAGGTCTCCAGGCTAAGGCTCATCGCTCTCGTTACAAGCGCAATCTCGGTTAAACCCGGCCTAACGTATATCGTTTTTTAATACGGAAACTGGCATAATTTGCATCCGAGAAATCGGTCCACTTATTACTGCAGAAACGACGTCTGTGTTCATTCATAGAACAGGACCGACCCATGTGCAGCTACGTGATGGAGGAGCTGTCACGAGACTCTTTGGGAGACTCCAGCACCCCAGTTTTTGGTGGAGATCTAAAGCACTGACGTCACCTTCACTGGTACTGCCACACTCACACTTTTCTCTTTGGGGTTTGAAGACCACAGGAGTTCAGTCTGCTGCTCCATCAGTGTGTTCCCATCTGAGTGAAGTACTGGTCTTGTTTTATCCAGGCTTGTAAACATAATATGATGAACGCTACTAATTAATTAAAATCTTCTCACTCTCATTGTCATCAGTCCTTTACACACACACACACACACACACACACACACACACACATACACACACACACACACACACACACACACACACACACACACACACACACACACACACACACACACACACACACACACACACATGCATGTAAACATGCATGCACACATGCACACACACTGGGCATCTTCTACCATCAACCCACTCTTCCGCCCACACTTGTGTGTCCATCTGCTGGGAACCGGTGCTCCTTCACTCCAGTAGGTTCCAGTAAACATGTGCAGACTTCTCATCCTTCTCTCTCATCCTTCTCTCTTCTCCTTCTCTCTCATCCTTCTCTCTTCTCCTTCTCTCTTCTCCTTCTTTCTTCTCCTTCTCTCTTCTCCTCCTTGTACCCAATGAAAGTTGCTGATACAATGAAACAAAGACGTTTCCCACACTTTCTCACCCAGGTGCTCCAGAACTGTTCTAGGGCTGCGCCGAGCCCGGAGCAGATCAATCTCATTTGTAAGGTCCAACCTGGCAGATGGCGAGAGTCATCGGGGATGGTGCACCATGTGTTCTGGATCCACGGAAAAATGGCGACGTATTGAGACGCAGGCCACAACAGCATGCGCAGAACCTGAGAAAGGAGGGGGTCAACTCCTCTCAAACTCAAGGCTTATCTGAAAGTGCTAATCTACGTTTTCAACTCCATTTTGAACATGAAGAAGCTCACACACACACACACACACACACACACACACACACACACACACACAGCCTTGTTGGTGATACATGCTGCAGGGTGTTCCTGGATATTGCCGATCATCATCTCCCACTGTGCCAGAGGAAGTAAAAACGCACGACCTCAGCCCAACGTTAAAGCAGCACCAGCCGCCCGTGTTAGCAGTGTCAGGTACATTTGCAACAACAATGTTATCTAGGAAGCCTCCTCACCCTGGGGTAAACGTGAAGATGATCCAGATTACTCAGCCAGGGCTAGAGGCACCATGGGAAATGAAGTCAGTTCAGCGCACAGGTTTGATCAGATACAAGACGTATCGCTGGAGCACTCACTCATAACCCCAGGTTATCTGCGCATGGCCATATCTCACAAAGTGCAGTTCATCAGCACCTGCATTTCCTGCAGCAGTTCATGGAGACCAGCTGAGCAGATGGGGCTCTCGGGAAGCGGGCCGCTTCGGTCCAGACTGAAGCACAGATGATCTCTGAACACCTCCACAAAACACTGTCACCAACAGAACGTGAAATATTCAACGGAAACCCAGGCCTATCAGCAAACTAGTTTTGGAACATAATTAACACATATGTTCAGGGCCTTGGGGGTGGGGGGTCAGGGGGGTCAAGAAGGACACTGATGCAACGGTGAAATACATAAAGCGATTACGAGGACAGATAACCACGGCTGTAACTCCTACACACAGTACACACAGTAATGGGACACTACGGCAGTTAATTAAAGACATCTGTGCCAACACACAAGCTCTTCATTAAGCTCTGTAATAACAACAGTGTCTCCAAACACATGGTCTGATCTCTCTGCCAGACCAACCTGCTTTAGCTTAGAGAAATCAAAATGGATAAACGAAAGTTTGCAGCAAGAACTTAATACGTTATCGACCTCACTCTGCCAACTGCTGATGCGTGAATAGCATTCTCTGGCAGACGATACTTTAATCCTCTACTGATATTATCCAAAACATATTGACATTTGAGCAAATTCTCAATCATATTATATTGCCACTACCCATTTGTATCCATAAAGGGATTTAAACATCAGTATTGAAAATCAAGTCCAGAACTGCAGTGTAAGCCCCGGGGTGTGTGCAACTCTGGGGTGTGTGTATCTCTAGGATGTGTGTAAGCCCAGGGGTGTGTGCAACTCTGAGGTATGTGTAAGCTCTGGGGTGTGTGTAAGCCTTGGGGTGTGTGTAACTCTAGGGTGTGTGTAAGCCCTGGGGTGTGTGTAACTCTAGGGTGTGTGTAAGCCCTGGGGTGTGTGCAATTAACTCTAGGGTGTGTGTTAAAGGGTCAGTATCTGCTCTACCTCCATTCTTTCCTCTCAGGTCCAGACACACATGTCATCATTTAGTGGTCACTCAAGCGCAGTCTGAACGCAGTTGTAATGTGTTGTGATTGGTTATTCATGTAAAACCAGGCAGGTTGAGAAAGTTCACGTTTTAGGTATTTTTTGGGGATCAGCTGAAAACTGCAGTGATACACCCGCTTTAGAAAGGATTCACATCTGCATCAAGGTTAAAGAACCAGCACTAATGTGTCTGAGGCCATGCTGACTGTGTCTCTATCAGCCAAACACACTGTTGGAAGCACGTGTGGGCTACCAGCCACACGTATGCTACTAGACACATGTGTGCTACCAGACACATGTATGCTACTAGACACATGTATGCTACCAGACACATGTATGCTACCAGCCACACGTATGCTACTAGACACATGTGTGCTACCAGACACATGTGTGCTATTAGACATGTGTGCTACTAGACACATGTGTGCTACTAGACACATATGTGCTCCTAGACACATGTGTGCTACCAGACACATGTGTGCTATTAGACACGTGTGCTACCAGACACATGTGTGCTATTAGACACGTGTGCTACTAGACACATGTGTGCTACTAGACATGTGTGCAACTAGACACATGTATGGTACTAGACACGTGTGTGCTACCACACATGTGCTACTAGACACGTGTGCTACTAAAAATGTGTGCTACTATACACATATGTGCTACCAGACTCATGTGTGCTTCTTGACATGTGTGTGCTACCAGACATACAGTATGCATGCTACTAGACATATGTGTGCTACTAGACACATGTATGGTACTAGACACGTGTGCTACCAGACACATGTGTGCTACTAGACACATGTGTGCTACTAAACGTGTGCTACTAGACACGTGTGCTACCAGACACATGTGTGCTACTAGACACATGTGTGCTACTAAACATGTGTGCTACTAGACACGTGTGCTACAAGACACGTGTGCTACCAGACACGTGTGCTACCAGACACGTGTGCTACCAGACACATGTGTGCTACTAGACACATGTATGCTACTAAACAAGTGTGCTACTACACACGTGTGCTACTAGACACGTGTGTGCTACCAGATAGACAGTATGCATGCTACTAGACATATGTGTGCTACTAGACACATGTATGGTACTAGACACATGTGCTACCAGACCCATGTGTGCTACTAGACACATGTGTGCTACTAAACATGTGTGCTACTAGACACGTGTGCTACCAGACATGTGTGCTACCAGACACGTGTGCTACTAGACACATGTATGCTACTAAACAAGTGTGCTACTAGACACGTGTGCTACTAGACACGTTTGCCTGTGTGGACAGTATGTACAGATATATGTCTGGATATATTTACATTTCATACATAGATTTCTGAAACTGGGGAGAAATTGTTTTTTTTTCATTAACATAATCTTGAGCTATGAGTATGAACTGAGCATGTTATATTTGTTTTTGATAAGCAGAGCCAAAGTTTGGTCCCTGAATGTTTCAACCCTGTTTGTATTTCCGCCACAGCCTGAGGGCCCCTGAACAACTGGGTCCACTATTCATTATCTCTCCATCACCACATCGTCACTGGGAGGGTTGCCAAGGCGCTCCCCCCGCACGACGGGTACGGGGCCCGGCAGAGCTGGGCTGGTCCTCACTGGGTTCGTAGTAGATGTGACTGACACCTTAGACAGACGGCTTCAACCATGTCAAAAAGTCTTAAAAGGTCAGTTTTGCCCATGAGGCTTAAACTGCACCAGAGAGCAGAGAGATGTTCATGTTATTAAAAAAATTGCTATTGAACAAAGTGTAGCAAGTTAACAGAAGTTAATACTGGCTTGTAGATCAGTGCCATGTTATAGATCTTTAAAGTAGGCGAAGACCTAGGGGTTAAGATTGGCCCTGTCTGCTCTCAGATTCAGATCATTATTTGAGATGCTTCTGAAAATATTTGCAGCGTTATCCATCACTCAACAATGTCCACCTTCATGCTCAGTGACACTCACTACAATCGTGATTAACATACTAAATCAATAGTCATAAACTGACCTTTACTGTCCAGAGGAGCAAATAGCACAACAGGATGCACAGAACGAGCGGAACGACGTGGCTCTACCGTCCCACCAAAAACGTCCACCCCCCAGCTATCCTCACACTGCATGTGGAAACCCAGGCCAGACCCTCCACGGGGCTCGTCACTGAGCTATAGGTAAATGAAGGAGAGAGGTGCTGCCCCCAGCCCTCTGTGTTTATTCTGACCCCCCCCCCCCACACACACACACACACACACACTCTGGCAGGCCATTGATGCCGAGGGCAGTGACCCTGCGCTACCTGAAGTCGGCCTCTCCTTGAAGCAGGACTGTGGTGGAGCACTCCAGACTCCAGTCATTACTGCTGGAGGACTGAGGATCAATTCAGCTGCATTCTTACCTGAAGCCCCCAAGGGCCCAGTGTTTACAGGTATGTGTCCATGTGCCCGATTAATTAGTTCCTCTTCTTTGTTTGTTTTCCGTGTGTGTGTGTATGTGTGTATGTGTGTGTATGTGTGTGTGTGTGTGTGTGTGTGTGTGTGTGTGTGTGTGTGTGTGTTTGGGAGGAGGGGTAGCTGGGGGAATTGGGTAATTAATTAATGATGTCACATAGTGCTATGTAGGGTGGACAGTACAGGTTTAAAAATCACGCAGTTAATCTCGAGCAATATCAAAAATCACCCTGCCTACTCAAATAATGGATGTACAAGAAGTGAGTATACAAAAGAAGAATGCACTGCATGCAAATATCGCTGCAAAATAATTATGAAAATAGTAGTTTGAATGGTTCAAAGATAACAGGGCCTTAATTTTTATGTAAAGATGTCGATTTTCTTTGTATTATCACAAAGACATTTGCAAGACTGGAAAATGTTATAAAAGTCAGTCTTGCTTATCACGTGTTTTCAGTACTCAAGGCTCTGGTTATATGAATTAATGTCAACAGTAGCTCTGAAAAACCAAGTCATGCATGCATGCATAAATCAAAATATCACAATGCATACATAAAAAAATGTGCAAAATAAGTATGCAAATTAAGAATGCATATTCAATATAGATGTGCATGAAAAAACAAGTATGTAGGTAAAAATGATCTTTCAATTAGAGTGTTCTTGATACGTATCATAGCATCGAGTATTAGTATTAATAATTAAGGTGTGTAGACTAAATGATTTTTAAAAAGTATGAATTACTCAGCAAATTAACTAGCATACTTAAATTATTTATACATAATAAAAATACATCACATGACAAAATACATGACAAAAATATTATGTATGTAATTATTAAAAATGTAAAAATGTCATGTCAACAAATCCCCTGCTACAACTGTTAACAAATTTGTAAGAAAAATTAAGGAAAGATAATACAGTATATGCCTACTTCATAATTATGAAGCATGTATAATGAGACACTCATATAACACACATACGGTCACAAAATTATGACAGTAACAATACCCTGCAACAACAGTAACCCTGCAAAATATATATATATATATATATATATATATATATATATATATATATATATATATATATATATATATATATATATATATATATTTCCAACTCTCACCCTCCCATGAACCTGAACCTGATGCGTATATGTGGGTGCCCCAACTTTCTTCCAAAGATTAAGAATTTGTTTCTTAGTGGTGAATAAACTGTAAGAAAGCAACGGTTGCTGAGCTAAGGAGTCTCATTGAAATCTCAAATACACCAAATACAATACGAATTGAGTTCCAGGTGCATCTTTAACATGTAAGACAGGGCTGCAAAAAAAACTGAATCTGTACATTTGTGGACATAGTGCATAACAGTGAGAGAGGATGGCCTCCATTGACTGGCATATATCGCACAAAGGTGAAACATTTGGGAAACATTTTGTGCCGCCAAACCTTGGAATAGTGTATAGTGAATAAAGCAGTGTCTGCCATTGATGAAACAGGAGGGTACACACCCTGCACCAGCCCAAAAACACTAACTCTTACCTGAATAAACCCCTAGATTACACACCAGCACCTCCCCTTTCTGCTCCTCCTCATAAATGTCTGTGCCTTTACACACCAGCACCTCCCCTTCTACTCCTCCTCATAAATGTCTGTGCCTTTACACACCAGCACCTCCCCTTTCTGCTCCTCCTCATAAATGTCTGTGCCTTTTCCAAAGTCTGAATGGCATTTCCACTCACGCCCCTTTTGGATGGACTGTTGCCCCCCCCCCCCCCCCCCCCCCACAAAAGCTCACATTCTTTGATTTATCCAGGACGCACTATTCACACTCATGTGCAGCTCACCACGTTACAGAATAGGGGACTGATTCTGAATCTATCAAATTACTGCACAAGCCATTATGTCTTTTACTGAAGTGACTAAGAGAGACAACCAAATCCATATCTGTTCACTACAGCAGCAGAGCGCCAAGACGCCATTGTTGCCCCCTCAGACGGCCTGTGTTGGGATGTGACTGCCCCGGAGCAGCTGGGTGGCAATTAATGAGCCCAACATCGAGCGCTTAGTGTAGGAGAAATGAGGCGGACGTGGAAGCCTCGAGCAGGAGTCTGGATTGTGCCTCTGTCCAATGGCTGACCTCCATATGAGCCGGAGATAAAAGCTCATTCACACTCCCTCTGTGACAGATGCCGTAATTACCTTCATCGCGGAGATGAGTCTGTGTGTGTGTGTGTGTATGTGGGTGTGTGTGTGTGTGTGTGTGTGTGTGTGTGTGTGTGTGTGTGTGTGTGTGTGTGTGCCTACTATGTGATATCCTGCCCACTTCTCAATCAATTCTCAGACATTGTTGGAGTTGGTGCATGTGCGTGTGTGTGTGTATGTGTGTGAGCGTGCACATGTGTGCACATGTTTGTGTGTGTTCACACCTGCGTGTGATTTTTAATTAGCCATTAGCCATAATTTCATCTTTCATTAGTAGAAGCAGTGTCTGGGGCTGAATGGACCAGTTATCTCCAGCACAGGGCTTCTTTGGACAGCACTGCAGCGGGGGGATGGATCTCATCGCCAGACCTGGCGAGCGATGGCCGAGCCGATTTGTCTTGCAACGTCTCTGCCAGGACAGCGAGTAGATGTCTGCTGCCAACGAACCGTTTGCATCAAATAGACCGTGCTGTCACTTCTGCTCGTCCTAGCTCAACGTGTCACGGACAAACCCACCACAACACCTACCAGATTGGAGGGAAAGAGGAGAAAACGAAGTGCGGGTGGGGGTGGGGGTGGGGGTAGATATGGCTAGATTGATCTGGATACAGCAAGGGACAGAGAATGAGGCGCGGGGGGTTATAACCTTCCTAGAAGCCACAGCTTGGAGAACGAATCAGACAGAGACAGAGATAGCATGTGTTCGATGGCACTGAAGTCTGAATGTAAGGAGACACTTCAGTCGGCAAGCTGACTCGCAATTCAGGAGACACCTGTCCATGAGTCCGTCCAGACGTGGGGGGGTCCAGACGGGGGGGGGGGGGGGACGTTCTTTTGAGAATTTTGATTTCTTACCTGCAACGATGGACTCTTCCATTGGCTCAGAGCCAGCCAATCCCAGCAGAGCAGCGACAGCGAATAGAGTGAGGCCTGACCATGTGACCCGCATGCTGCCCCACGGTGCCAGCGTCCCCCTTCACACCGCCTCCCTTCGTGAACCTGTGGGGGAGGAGATCAGGCTAATTACAGGAGTCTATCCTAAGGGCCCTTTAGCTAAAGCTTGCAAGATCACGCCTGCAGAAATGTAAAACCAACCACAACCGTCCCAGCAGAGTTAGGCAGATCACCCAACACGTGTGTGGCCCCAGCATTTTAAAACCACTACAGAGGAGGCAGGGAACACAAAAGGTCAGAAAGACCCTTGAAGAGCAAGCTTCTGTGAAGAACTCCAGAACCACAGGCACTGGATGAGATAAAGAACCTCTCCGCCATGTCCTGGTGAACACCGGGACACGATGCCTCTGGCACACAAGGCTCTGGTCAATAATGATCCACACACATATTCCTGCAGTTGTGAACGGCAGTGGGATGTCATGACAGCCGTTTCTTTCTGCTCATTATGTTCTTGCTACTCTGCTCCCTAAAACATCTCCTACAGCATTTTAAAGACCCGCGGAGATGAATGACAACTTAATTCCGCTAAAGCGCTCTGAAGGCAATTTTAGAGAGTGAATGTGAATAAGTAGTTAGTGGCGGAGAGTCCAGGCAGAGAGCAGAGATAGGACGGGTAATAGACAACAGAGGCAGGAAGATGGATGGAGCATGAAAAGAAGAAGCCACCCATCAGAGAGAAACTAGAGTCTAACAGTTTACCTCAGATACAGTCTGAGAGTACTTATATCAGCAGTGGAGAAAAACGCACATCCACTATCTGTCTCTCATTCCCTGTGTGTGTGTGTGTGTGTGTGTGTGTGTGTGTGTGTGTAAATCAAAAGGGAATATTATAACTAATGTTTGTTAGTTTTTCAAAGAGGGACACTTAAGAGACTTTCATTAACACACACACATACACACACACACACACACACACACACACACACACACACACACACACACACACACACACACACCCTCTAGCATGTTGACTCTGTGTCACAGCCCATTCCCCAGTTTGGTAAATTAATTAGTGAGGATCATGTGGTTGAAGTGTGTGTGGCTGCACTGGCCTCACAGAGCCCTGACCAGGGGGCCGCTGACCAGAGCAGATGCACTTGGCTTCACTGTTCAGCCATCTGTGAAGAAAACTGCCTGCCTGCCTCCACAGGCTCTCCTATCAACAACCAGATCTCTCCTGTTCCAACACTACACACACACACACACACACACACACACACACACACACACACACACACACACACACACACACACACACACAGAGGAGCTGCTAGGGGAGCTGCTGTCCTTCACTATGTTCTTGGATGGAGGTGCGGGCAGTGAGATGTTAGCTGATTTCCCATGATCATGTGAAGCAGGACTTTCTGGAGAATTAAGCCTTTTTGGAACGCAAGGAAGCATTGAGTAAATGTTCCCAGTTTAACATCACCATGTACACATCTGACATCCTCCCACTGTCGTTAACATTTCCTTGTAGCCAATCCTGGTCCTTCATATTTCTCCAAATAGTAGAGAAAATATAGTAAACAGATTACCAAATATAAGGTTACCGAAGGCAATGTCAGAATATCAGTATTTCAGAAATGTACTGGAGAATAATGGATTTTGCAATATTTTTTCTTTTGGTGCTTTTATTTGTGTGTCTATACAATATTGAGAACTTTTGTCACATTAAATAGCATTAAGCGTGGCAGCGTCTCACTGCGAGTGCAATTTAAAATACACTCTCCTTTCCAGCAAGCCACAATATAAATATTCATAAGCATACAATTTGAATACAATCGGCAAACAAATAAAAGTGTTCCAATCTACTTGCACCCTTACAGGAAGTGACCGAGCTCTCCCCTGCCTTGCATACTACACCCTACGGAGTGCCTACAGGGTGTCTTACTGTGGGTTTGTCAGGAGCAGGTCCAGCGGGCCCTTACGGCCACGTCCCACTCACAGAAGCAGAGCTAACTATGGCTTCCAGGGCAAAGGTCAACATAAACTGACCTAAACGTGCATGGATGTGTTTAACGTTCCATCTTGAGATGAGGTGGTGTTGCCATTGTCTCTTCGTGCCTGTTGCTGTTTAATCATTATCCATGCTCTCATTTTTCATCGTGCCATTACTCTGTGATCCCGTGTAATTCTCCGTCCCTCATCACGCGCATGCGATTAATGCGATTGCAAAGTGGACTTTGAGTAATGTTGCATGCAGCTCCAACCAGCCAGTGCACAGACTAGCAGTTCACCGTCCACGCTCTCACATACGAGAGTTTATGGCCTCCACTTTCTTTCCGTCTGAAGGCACGGCCAATTGAAAAGAGTTAAAAACACCCTCAGTAGGTTTGTAAAGGCCGACTTTCATGGTCCTTATGAGGAACTACATTCCCACACAGGCAGTATCCAATATTGTGCAACAGAGAATATTTAGGGCTGAATTTCTGGGAGTGTATTCATGCTATTGCTACACTCTAGAAAACACTTCACTGTATAATTCCCACTGGTAGTGTAATTTCGCCCAAGACATAACTGGGAGACCCACAGTGCTGGTGAGAAACCTGCCTGTAATGAATAAATTATGAACTGGTCATCCCAGCAGTAAAACAAAGGAAAACAACCAAGCAAAGAGCACCTGAGTGGATGTGCAGGTTATGGATGCAGTGGGAGAAGCAGGAAGGAGATGCTGGTGGCTCCTCTGGCCCGGCCGTGGACCGAAACCGCCCCGTGAAAGGGGTTTCTACACTGGCCTTGCTTTTATGGACCAGGCAGCCTTCTGTGTCTGGAAAAAGCCTCCCAGAAATGATAGAAGAACCTTTGGTGTTGTGGTGTGTGTTATGAGTGCGGAGATACTGACTGTGGCAATAATGAGCTCCTGGCAGTACCAGGCTGCAGAACATGGGCTGATTAAGCTTCCAAGCTCCTGTCTCGGAGAGGAGCTCTCTTTAGTCTCTTAATCCTTCCTTCTCTTTGATTCCCCACACCCCACCTCCCCCTCCCTCCCCCAACACCCCCACACACCCCCAACCCCCCCCCCCCCCCCCCCCCCCCACACCCCTCATCCCTTCCTAGAAGTGGCTTGGAGCGGGAGCAGTTATACACATGCTTTTGTCTGGCAGAGCAAACAACTGCCCGTGCTCCACTGGCGGACGGCTTGATGAGACAAATCCCCACACGCTTGCAGAAACTCTCAAAAATTCGTCTTTCGTTCATCCGATAAATTCTGGCTTCTTTCTGCCTTGTGGCGATTCTGAATTTTGGTTCTTTGTGCCTCTTGTCCTCTTCACCCATACTCTCTCTCTCTCTCTCTCTCTCTCTCTCTCTCACTCTCTCTCTGTTCCTCAAATAAAGGAGACAGAGATCAAAGAAAGATGAGTGCTGTTCTAGTTTGCCTGTTTCCTGAAGGGTGGAGTAGATATGGAGGTGCAGGGTAATGTGGTGTGGGTGCAGTATGCCTGCTGTTGGAGTTCAGGCTCACCCACTGTGCTAGTGAGCCACGAGACGCCTGCTCCATCATGAAGACACCAACAGTGAAGGGAACAGCTCAGAATGATCCCAAACATACTGTAGGGCCATACGAATCAATTAGTTTGATGTGATGGATCGGTGAAGTCATAATGGAAGTTTTATCTTAACATTCAGAAATATTAAAACTGAAATGGTCAAAATGGATTTGTAGTTATCAGTTTCATTTTACATTTCATGAAATGAATGAATGAATAAATGGATTAATGGTTTTTGGTTTAAAATTATTTAAAGCCAACATTGATTTCTGTAAAAAAAATTGATTTCTATAAATCTGCTTTGTCACACATTGTAAAAAGCACTATAAATATAAAATTGAATTTGAGCAAATGCTACACTGTACCAATAACTGTTATTGACAAATATCATTATAAATGTTTTATTACATAACTAGTGAGGAGTGCACACTGAGACTACATTACCCACAACACCTCATTATCATAATGGCATTAACATCCCAGCAATATGAATTGTGTCCTATGAACACACACATGCAAGACATATATCACTAATAGTGTTAAGCCTGATAGTGATAAGCCTGATAGTGTTAAGAACTGATAGTGTTAAGAACTGCGTATCGGAGAGAAGTACTATTTGTATGGTGAGAATTAGTGAGCACACAGAGAACTACAGAGTGACATAAAGACAGGGTGCATCCAATTAGAGATGACCAGGAAGTGTGAGCAGTTAGTGTCGTTCACTTCAAAGACACAGTGCAGTAAGTGTTAGCGCAAGTAAGTCATTATACTGATAAAATGTAGACTGTCAGCTATCAAAGGCATTGCGTTAGGCACGAATATGATGGTGGAAAAATATGAATGTGATAAAATATTATGATGAAAGCTACTCCAAAAACAAGAAACTATATTGCTTGAGAACACATTCTGTGAATTTTCTGACTACTTACATTATAAAAGATTCTCTTCACTTAAAGTGGTAACCCCTGAAATTAGCATTATGAAGTATTGTGAAGCCTTTCTTCCTAGGTACCAAGACAGAGTCACGTGTTTACAACTACCTGGCTTTGTCAAATAAATAACATGCAGAATCCCAAACAGTTAGCACTACAACGTGCCGGCCACACGTGCTACTGACGTGAGGAGCTGGATTCTGGACCTGATGTCCCGTGATGAAGACCGCTACATTAACGGCCACCTCCAGAGTTCTTCACCAAGACTGAGGCTGCCCCTCACCTACAGACACATTAAACGTCCCCTTTTGTCTCTTTTGCGGAGCTCTGAAAGTGGTCTTCAGCGAATGGAGAATGAGGTCCAGATAAGGCTGAGGGGGCGGTTGATTAGCCCCTTCAGGCTGTTCTTCTGACAGGAGGAAACTTCCGCTCCCCCCCTTGAACAGATTGCCAATATGGGAGAGCAGATATGTGCAGGAGGGAGGAGGTGGAGACCAGAGAGGAGCTTCAGACCGTGAAGCATCAGTGAAGCTGGCTTTTCACTTCATTACTTTCTCTCTTCTTTACTCCCCCCTCACTCTCTCTCTCTCTCTCTCTCTCCCTATTTCATTATCTCTCACTCCTTCTTCAGGACTCTTGCTTGCTTTCTCTCTCTCACTCTCTGTCCTGTTCTTCCTCTTCTTCTTTCAGGCTCACCCTTATTCCCTCCCTCTCATTACCCTGCACTCTCTTTCAGTCTTCCTGTCATTCTTCATCATTCTTTTTTCTTGCACTCTCTCTCTCTCTCTCTCTTATGCTCTCTTTATCTCTCACTTGTGGGGGAACACACTCACTTGCTCCAAGTAAGGATCAAAGCAAGCAGGACAGATTTAGCAACACCTATGCACTATATAACGAGAAAGAGAGAGAGAGAGTGAGAGAGAGAGAGAGAGAGAGGCAGAAAGAGAGAAAGATGTGTTCAGCGTCAAGCGGCCTCAGCACTCACCACAGCCACAGCCATTATCCTTGGAACAATCCCCATCATTACTCGAACTGCGATCAATGCCTCTCAGCTTGAAGGGCCGTTTAGTAAACAGGAGGCTCAGGCTCTGTGGTTGTACTGGTGCAGTCTGTGGTGGACTGTG
>NC_135220.1:16764025-16776525 GCF_052324685.1 Brachyhypopomus gauderio | reverse complement strand
TCCATCCATCGGACACAGGTCATTACCCGGCCCATCCATCGACAGAAACATGTGTACAAACCCAGTGATAAATGGCAAGGAAGGAGCACCTGGCTGAGAGGTGCTATTGACTGGGGGTGGGTGCTTGATTGGGAACACTTCCTGGGCTCAGGGGCCATCGTTTTCTGTCTGAGCCAAATCAAGAACACAATGGCTGTGCTGAAGCCAGTGGAGCCTGCATAGGCTGTCCTCCACGTTACGACCAGAAGTACGTCTGAAACTGTTTGTGCTGTTCTGCTTTGACTCAGCATATCGACGCCTGACAACCCCGCACATGGCTGTGTCCCGCTCTTGTAATAGAGGAACACAAGCTTCATGCATGTTTATATTGTATTTACTGTTGAACGTACACATGGACAGCAGCCAGCCTTAAAGAGGTGGGAGCTGATTCCATCATGCAGGGGCATTTTGCTGGTGAGAATGTGTGGAATTCAATAAGGGAAACACTATGAACCAAGTCTCAGAGACACGAACATGTGATGTCCTCTCTGGGGAAATATCTCACAACTGCTTAAAATGTTCCAGAGGGATCAAGAGAGCAAAGACACACACTGCTCAGGTACAATCACTCACACACACACACACACACACACACACACACACACACACACACACACACACACACACACACACAACATTTTCTTTCTAACATGACTTGGCTTTTACTGATATGGCTTCAGTAATAGAAAAAATGTTGAAATGTACACTATTAATTATACATCCCATTCCTTGTCTAAGGATCTTTTAGTAACTTTCGTCTCCTTAACATCAGATTATCTGATCGACCAATCAGAAGGCAGCACAAGCTCTGACCTGCTCCATCTGGTAAAAAACCATCTGGGCAGTACTATAATATAATGAAAACTGTGCATGTGCTGACCAGGGGATGAATTCCAGTTTATACTCTGTGCAAACAGCTTAACCTCATTACTGGGTGCAGCATGGGGCATGTGCAGAAAGTGCCGTCATGAAACCATCAGCAATTATTCATCACCTTCCTTCGATTTGGTTCCTTTCTTGTAAAACGTGCACTTCTTGAATTAGGGCCCCAGTGCTGGTGGCAGTGCAGGTTTAAGACAGGCAGTCCGAACATGCAGCATTCACAGTGATTCCCTCCGCAGTGAAATATGCATGAGGGGGCCAAGACCACAGCAGAACCCGTGTCAGTCAATACTGTAATTAAATGACCAGTCTGAGGCAACACTCTCATCCTCTGGTAAAGGCTTCCACTGCAATCCCCACACACGCTCACCTCTTTCAGCAACAAGCAAATCGTATTATACTGCCATCAATAATGCATGCTCACATTTTATTGAAATTCAATGTGATCCCTTATTCACACGAAAGGAGAAGGTTTCACGTACATCCACACGTTCAACCTGATGCAACCGGCCTGGCAGCAAGGAGGATGACCGCTTACGGCTGCCTGTTGCTACTACTGTGTGTGTGTGTGTGTGTGTGTGTGTGTGTGTGTGTGCGTGTGTGTGTGTGTGTGTGTGTGTGTGTGTGTGTGTGTGTGTGTGTGTGTGTGTGTGTGTGTGTGTGTGTGTGTGTGAGTGATTGTACCTGAGCGGTGTGTGTCTTTGCTTTCTTGATCCCTCTGGTATATTTACTCTATTATAGAAGGGTTTTTTTTCCTTTAATCAAACAATTGCAGGGAAACAAAGCAAGGCCAGGGTAGAAAATAACTCCTGGTGCTTTAGGAGTGAACACTGGAGCCATGTTTTCTTTGAAAAGCAATTTCAGCTGTCACTAGATAAATCAGGCGTCTAAGAGGTATGGCTGTGAGAGAAAAGGGGACGCGTGAGGTGCTGCTCTGCCCCTGCTGACAATTGTTGTATAGTGTAGAGGCACACATACAAAATTAACAAAGATAGGAAAAGGGAGAGAAAAAAAACACACGTTCACACACACACACACACACACACACACACACACACACACACACACACACACACACACACACACACACACACACACACAAATACACACTTATCACAAAGAATTAAAGAGCAGTGGAAGCAGATGGCTCTGAATACTAATCAAGAATCGCCTTTGGTGACCGCTGGCGATATTGTTAGATTCAGCCTGGCAGCAAAGACCACATAGCACAGCTGTGGATACCTACAGTGTAGCATAGCCCCTGTGTGTAGCATAGCATACATTGTGTAACATAGCATAACCTGTGTGTAGCATAGCACACCCTGTGTTTAGCATAGCACACCCTGTTTATAGCATTCTGAAGAAAGAATGGGAGCAAAGTAAGAAGAATCAAATCATTTATATAATAAAAGTCATTTTGTATAGTCTGCATTATTATTGATTGCGTGGTAGGTTTTGCACATACTAGTGGTAATAGTGGTAATTAGATTAGCCTTTAACCTTTAGAATTTTGTCACTGAATGAATGAGTACACTAGTATTAGTGTTCACAGAATGACTTTTTCCTGTAATTGAAGTAAGAGAACCCACTAACTGGAATTGGACATCGCAGTCCCTTGATTACATTAGATACAGTGCTTTGGTCAGGCAAAGTAAAATCATCACCAACCCTACAATTATCTGAGACCACAGCCAAAAGGCACATTAAAAGTGTATTTTTCACATTAATAGTAATTTGCCACTGACACGGTGTCCTTGCCTCGTGAATTCCGAAAAGGCAATAAACCGCACTTATTCCCTTTCAGCACCATCTACTTCGGACAGCTCCTTCTATCGCTAGGGTTCACAGGTCCGTATTCATTGACGATGACATTTTGAGAAATATGAAGAAGAATAGACACGCGGGGGCTCGCGTTTAACCTTGATGTGCACGAGCTCCCGTCAAAGTGCAGGGTGTGTAATTAGCAGTGTTTTAATACAAATTATACCACACGACAAGGAACCAGAATAAAATTAACGCAGAAAGAGTTTGTCGGTGTATTTTATCGAGTGTTGTCCTCTCTCAATCAACGCAGTGATGTTATTAGATATCGGATTTTGAACAAATGTATTTTGAAGTTGTCTGAGGTGTATCCGTAAGGTCTACTTGATTGCAGTTATGCAAATATGTCCAGAAAACCACAATTGTATTAATTCACAAGCACATTGGTACGTTTTCAACTCCCAAACGCTATAGTGCGATAAAACACAGTGATGCAAGCTAATGAGTTTTAAAACGCATAAAACGAATTAAGTAAATGTGCTCCCACTGGGACAGATCATCTCTGGTCTTTTGCGGATGTAGGCCCGATCGTGAGGAGTCCCAAAATATAGGCACGAACTACTCACGCACAGCTTCCCAAATCAATGGCAAATCAATTTAGTCAAACAATGAATTGGGGGGTTGGGGACGTACTGACCACAGGTCGTCCTATACATCTCAGCACACACACACACACACACACACACACACACACACACACACACACACACACACACACACACACACACACACACACACACACACACACACACTCCGTCTTCGAAATTATGACATATGCAGGAAATGGATACATAACGAAGTATAGTTTATTCACAGTTTCTCACAACTATCTGACACAGTAAGTATGTAAATAACAATTGCCAACTGTACTTAGCTGTACAATTGAACTTGAAATGATTATTTTATTATTTTAGAATATTACTAAGCTCCTAAAAGTTGTAATATATAAAACAATGTCAACACCAAGCACATTCATGATTCTCTAGATCACTCTGATCATTATGATCTAGTTTTCACATGCACCACAGCAGACCTTAGGACTTTAGATGTTGTTTTAGCATTTTGCATTGTGTATAATAAATAAAGCAGTGATTACTACTCTGTTTCTAAACTTTCTCATCAGCCCCTCCGGTTCTCTTAAACTGCCCCAAATTCCCATGGGCCACTTTCAGGACGCGCAGTGAATATTTAGATTGTAAAAGGATCTTACCTACTTCGCTTTCGTTATCTGTGTCCTGTCACTCAGCTCGCCCGAACAAACGAACGCGCTTCCATGCTTGTTGAATCTCTCTGCAACTGTCCCGCGTGCCGGTACCAGTACCTGTGCGGTAAAACGCACCGCACAGTTCGCGAGACCAAAAGCCAAATGTGTGGCGCTTCAGATTCGTAAAGTGCTTTTTAATTCAAAGGGGGGAAAACGCCAACAGGGGCTCCTCGCTAAAGAATCTAATCCCCCCGAAGATGGGAATTCAGACTGGTTATCTGTACAATAATGCGGACAGCGCGCGGATAGGAATACAAATCGCTCCGCGCGCTTCTCCTGCGGCATGCCGTCACGCTCCCCCGGGTCCTAACGCTGCGCTAAGGAAATTTTCTCTGCAGTTCCAGCCCGCCGCTCACAGCACTCGTTTCCGGCTAATGCTGTTACAATTAGAGAGCCACATGATAAACCGATAGATTTAACGATTTGTTCGAAATCCTTTTTTATTGCTTTCAAACTATATTGATTCTTTTTTAAACTCGGTCTCGTCTTGCTTTATCCCACCATCGATCAAATGCAACAGTTATAGTTTTCTTAAAAAAGAGAAAATAACATGAGCCGAGCTTTAATCAAAACTGTCAGCAAAGTATTTACATAAAAAAATTTATATACCATATTTAATGAAATGATTTTTTAATAAACCATGTATCTAAGCAAATCCTATATTGATGAATTTCTCCTCAATATAAGCAGAACAGAGCACCAGGGAGGCATCTGTCTGTTACCATAGCAATCAGCTGCAGCTAGGTGTAAGCTTCCTCTATCTGGGATGTGGAGCCCCTACCTGCTGTCTACAGCCCTAACGTCTTGTTCCTGTTTGACACAGGACGCTCGCCACCCGAGGACCGCAGACTGCTCCTCATTACGCCTGACAGCATCACAAACTTTTTCATTGCTCTTGGCTTAAATATGTATCTTAAGGCACATCATCTGATATGCACTGTTAAATGTGCTGCCTGCAGAAAATGCAGAAATTGATATTACCGACTTGCAGGATTTTAAAGTCTCTGTTTGCTTTCAGTCATAATTGGGCTTCAGATATAAATATATATTTAGCTAAGAGTCACATCAGTGTTTTTGTTACGTAATTGCGTGCTGACGTTTGTATGAACAACACATCACACACTCTATTAGCCTCACACACACACACAAACACACACTCACACACAAAGAAGGGTTATTATAAATAGTAATGCCTGATATATAACACACCGCACCGATGCAGCTGACCACGCAGCCGCCATGTTGGGATTCAGAGAGGCGGGCTCTCTCAGTGTGATCGGCTCAGAAAATGCAGCCGGTACCGAGGCCCAGACGGGCGGGAGGCAGCACAATATAGAACCAAAGTGCAAGATACACAAAGCAGGGACTTTGTGGAGGTTTCCCCAACCTGGCAGTCTTCAGCATGCTCAGCGCTCTGGCCAGTAGCCAGAACAGGAGATTCCTTGCTGGCTTTGGGACAAACTGAAGACAGGGAAGGGCCCTGTCAGGCCTGCTCAGTGCCCCCAAGGCTGAAGCCCAAACCCCTCTTTGGAGACCACGCAGGTCCCTGCACATTAATGTCAAGCTTGGGGACAGGAGTTTCTCTGCAAGGCCAGGAGACTTCATTGGCCAAATTAGACACGACAGCAGCATTCAAAGGGTTAATCTTGGACGGTTAATGCCTTTTGGGGTTCGATAAGTCATTTGCCACATTTTGTGCCAATTAAACTGACACTTTACCAAGTTTTGAGCCAATTACAGACACACAGATACACACACACACACACACACACACACACACACACACACACACACACACACACACACACACACACACACACACACACACACACACACACAGAGGCATTAAGGACTGCATATAAGAGAAAAGCAGGTCAAGGTTATATGATGGAGGAAGTTTCTACTGTAATGGAGTGACTCGGGAGTCGTAAACAGGTGAGTGACACAGTAAGGTCAAGAGTGGAACAGAATGAAAGAGAGACAGAGATAGACCAGGACCAACAACAAAAAAGGATGAGAGAGAGAGAGAGAGAAAGAGATACACAGAGAGACAGAGAGAAAGAAAGAGAGAGAATGTGTGTGTGTGTGTGTCTGAGGCACACACTCCTTTTAGAGGGCACACACTACTTTTGGAATACAGTTTCTAAATGAATATTTTGGCCCTTTTGTGGACCATCAATCTATCTGCGTCTGCATGTCTTCTGTCACTGACATTGCAGACGTTGTGAGGCTGAGACACTGTTTGAATGGTCTCCACAGTTTGAATAGCCTCCTCCAGATCTCTCTTATGTGGCTGGAGTGAAGCTTCAGTTGGCTCCTGCACTGCACTCAGACACATGGAGAGTGGTTCAGTGTCTGCCCTAGCCCCTAGGACATCTACCCCTTTACCCTAGCCTGCACCCTAGCCCCTAGGACATCTACCCCTTTACCCTAGCCTGCACCCTAGCCCCTAGGACATCTACCCCTTTACCCTAGCCTGCACCCTAGCCCCTAGGACATCTACCCCTTTACCCTAGCCCCTAGGACATCTACCCCTTTACCCTAGCCTGCACCCTAGCCCCTAGGACATCTACCCCTTTACCCTAGCCCCTAGGACATCTACCCCTTTACCCTAGCCTGCACCCTAGCCCCTAGGACATCTACCCCTTTACCCTAGCCCCTAGGACATCTACCCCTTTACCCTAGCCTGCACCCTAGCCCCTAGGACATCTACCCCTTTACCCTATCCTCTAGGACATCTACCCCTTTACCCTAGCCTGCACCCTAGCCCCTAGGACATCTACCCCTTTACCCTATCCTCTAGGACATCTACCCCTTAACCCTAGCCTGCACCCTAGCCCCTAGGAGCCTGCCACCTGGCTAGCACCTTCCGAACACTTGAACTATCGTTGGTGAGGGGCGGCGGTCAAACGTGCTCCCAGCTACAGGTCCTTTGTGGGGGACGAGTGGAGAGCTTGGAACATAGCTAAGCTGTCAGTTCAGCAGAGCCAAGGGTGATCAGGGGGTGACGGAGGTGATGATTGGGGTGACGGGGGTGACGGGGGTGACGGGGGTGACGGTTGGTGACGGGGGCCAGTGGGGCCCGACAGGGGGGGTGAACACAGAGTGGCGTACCCACAGCGCCCATCGTACCCACACGTCTCTGACCCTGGGGTGAGAGTGTGAGTGGCAGGAAGCTGCTCTCTCTCGCACATATCAACAGCGGGCAGGCTGGCCCGGGCTGCCGAGTGGATCTGACTGGGTCGCTGGAGGCTCGCTAATTGCCAGACTGGAATCTGCGGCCGCTCGTTAAGCAAATGGGGGTTAACGAAGCTGGTGCCACGAGAGGCTTCGGCGCGCCCTTCCTCGGCGTAAATGAAAGTTGTCTCTTTCTCTGTCGTCTTGCGGATGTTCAAACATTTGAACAGGCTAATGAGCCAATTTACTGTAGGTGGAAAATGGAGCAGTGGGAGTGGAGGGAAGAGCAGCCGTTAGCTCTTACAGTCACGCTCCCTCCCCCCTCCCTCTCCCTGTCTTCCTTTAACGAGGTTGAGGCTCAGCCTCAACGTGCCTCGCTGGCTTGATAAGTATAGACTTTCGTTGTGGAGGACACCATTACACATCAGTTTAACCAAGGTCATATGGAATATACACTTTAGCCCACAGTGGAGCATAATGTTTAGGGCATAAATAACGCAGATACACACACACACACACACACACACACATACACACACATTTATATTTACATTTACGGCATTTAGCAGACGCTCTTATCCAGAGCGTCTTACAAAGTGCTTTGCATCTGATCACAGAATTCATCCTAGGTAATAGTACGGATAGGCCAGAAATCAAGATACCATTGCGTCAGACTACTACTAAACTACAGGATGTATGTCCTTACCTAGTGTTTTACAAGTTAAACGTTTGCAAAGAAGCACAAATAACCATAGACAGACATACCATTTATGAACAACAGCTATCTGCTGAGTTAGTGCCCTGTTAAGAACTCAACACACACACACACACGCACACACACACACACACACACACACACACACACACACACACACACACACACACACACACACACACACACAGCAGTAGTAGGCTCCAAGGAGACAGGCGAGCGAGTCAGAAGCAGAAATTTCATTTTGTTCGTTTTTTATATACTCAGTCTGACATTATACCAGTGGGGAGCTGTTTCCCAACTGTTGATTTTTTGGCTGGGCCAATCGGATTTCTTCGGATGGGCTGTGTGGGTGGTACTGTTAACTTTCAGCACAATACACTCATCCTGTGGAGGGAGTACAAACCCCCCCTGAACCTGCCTAAGAGTTCCCAATAAGCTGTGTTTCACATCTTTTGTGCAGGTTACTACTGAATGTGGTACTTATTTGAATATTACATATGCTTAATGTTATTAGAAAGATTATTGCTATTTCATTTTCACTTATTCATATTCATTCAGTGGGCACACTGTCAACATGCATGTTGGTTCTAGTGTAAAGTCACTGCAGGATTCTGGAATAATTGAGCGTTTCTGCAACAGGCAGAACAGCTTCCTGAATATTTTAATTTGCCACCATTGTACAATTACATTACTGCTTACAAAAAGTGTCCATATGTAAATATTCAACTTGACTTATTATATCTGATCTCTTACACCTCTGTGTTAAAACAGATATTTGATTGAAGTGTTATTTAAATCTTAATACCTACTCTTCATACTTTATGTATATGTGTAAATAGTCCAGTGTGTTTCGCATATTATATTATATGTGTAACACACATGGCAAATACAACTGATTCTGACTTACAGCACAGTAAATCAGAACAGCACAGTGATTCAACAGTTCAGTAGCAGTGATGTCATTTACAACCTGTAAACCAAAGATGTTCTGTGATTAAATCAATAACAACTCAATTTGTATTATATGTTAATATACTACATTTTTATATTACACATTCTATTTAAGTGTCCTATAAATTGCAATAACTCACATCTGGCTTTTATTGACTGTCCATATTATACCAAAATCATTTTACAGTAGAGGATTTTGACCCAAATGGTTAGACACAGGTGGACATCAAATGAATGCAATGACTCACTATGGAGGATCACTATGTCATCAGGTGTCTAATAAAACTTCCCCAAGAAGACACGATCCCAGTGGAGTGGTCTGCTAATGAGCTCACGGGGTCACTGAGATATGAGACACAGCCTCACACTGCAGTGCAGTTACTAGCGTTTCTCCACGGCATCAGGTGAGATTGTTTGGGGAGTTTCTCATTAAATATTGGCAGCACATGTGGCACAAGGTTGATATCAATTAAAATGATATATGAGCCTGGCATTTTGTAATTAGGACAAGGCGCTGGATTTAATAACATCCATTAAACTGTTAATCAAGAGTAAACTGCCCTGAATTTCATTGTGTACAAACAAGAACTAGTTAAGACGGAGTTCCCTGGTGGGGAAGGATCATTCACTTTTTTGGCATGCTGTATATCAGTAGGTGGCTCGCTTCCAATAGAAATATAATAAATGCCTAGCAACCACTACCTTCAGTCTTCTTTCATTCCTGTACCAGTCACACGAAACAGCGTGAAGGAAAAAACACACGCACACTCTCATGTCCAGCTCGGAGCTCCAAATCTCCAAACTTTTCTCGGATCTCAGAACATCTCGGGACATCTTCTTGGCTGTGTTTGCCTTTCCGCCTCGTTAAAGATGGCGGAGCAAAACTGTTGAATGGCTAGCGAGCGTGCCCACTGTCAGGGAGCTGCTCCCTAATGACTACCAGCCACCCTGAACCGCAGAGCAAAAGATTCCAATCAATCACACTATCAGCCATGGCAACACAGGCGTCCCTTCTCCTCTCCACATGAACACCCCTCCCATCAAGGCTAATTGGCGCCCCTGCACGCCGCGTAACCAATTGAAGGGCGGCGGGATGTTGTGTTTTGCCCATTTAGAAAGATGTAAATCCATTATCTGTGCCTGATTTGAAGGCTGTGGATTGGAGGAGTCATTCATTAGCGGGTGAGGAGCAGGAGCCCACCGCGCAGACACGGGTGTGGGCCGGGCAGGGCGGCGAGGACAGGCCCGCCTGGCGAACACACAGGCAGTACACAGATGCCAAAGGGTGTGTTATCACTCCTAGCCTCATTAGGACAGTGACGAAGAGCAGACGTGTGTGCTGCAGCTGCACCGACTGTTGGAGGGAGTGAACTCAAGGATTGCAACATTGGCAATGGAAAATTGTTCATGTGGCTCGGGCCTGTGGACGGTGGACGATACGGCCTCCGACACGGACGCGAATGATAACGTACGAAAGACGTCAGAACACTAGTGAGGCCCACGTATGGCCGTCTAGTCCAGAATTCAATAACAGGGCAACAACTGATCTGTTTCGGATTTGCAGATAATGTTTGATGCTCTGCGCAATAACGTACATCTGTTTTCATCTTTCCACCACCACCACTCCCTATTCCCTATTCCCTTCTCGTACACAGTTTGCCCGTAAACAATTTTACCGACACCATGTTTTAAACTTCACCAAGCTTGCCGTCTCTGATGGCGTTTAATATTTCACTGTGTATGCGGAGGCAACACTCTGTTTCTTCACTCTTCAAAGATGTCCAGGGCAACAGAACTCTCCCAAGGACAGACAGGGGTGCGTATTCTGATGTTCCCTTTATTTACAATGGTCTCAGATACAAAAGCAACCTGCTGTTTCACTCCTGTCACATTAATTAACAACTGGGGCTCCTCCTTTTGAAAAGAGGCCATACACATGTAGGAGATGTACACTTAGCCACATACAGATGCGCCAAAACATGCACACACACACACACACACACACACACACACACACACACACACACACACACACACACACACACACACACACACACACACACACACACACACACACACACACACACACACACACACACAAGCACTACACAGGAAGCAGCTTTTGACTAGAGGGACAGGCACCTGTCAACTCTGCTTGAGAGTCGGCCTGGGGAGAGACGTGGGAGTAGACCCTGGCCACGTTAAACACCTCCACGATTATGGAGCTCTTTGATTACTTATTTATCAGCTCAGTGCTTTCTCATCAACACTCCAGGCATCATTGTGTTCTCCTCGAGCCCGGAACCTCCTCCACTCCGAGGAGAATTAGTACATTCACTTCAATAAGGCCCGACGGCCTCGGTGAGGAGTTAATCACAGTCTACCGGTGCATAAATAATCTCATCTTCTCACCCCCCCGGGTGGATGGATACACCGGCGTGAGGGAGGCAGCCAGGCACTGTATGCAGCCCGTGAGCAGGGGCAGACCCTGGGTGGGGGGGGATGCTGGCTAACCCTAAACCCTCTGCTCCGCCCCCTCTTCAGCCTAGTCTGCTGTCAGCTAGATGAATGGCTGGCCCACAGCCCAACTCCAAGTAGCCCACACCACTGAGTCAATGGACTAATATCATAAAGACAGGAAAACCACAGGGTATTAATAAAACCATGCAAAGCGTACATGGACACGCATGTTAAGTTTTTTATTAATAAAAAATAATACACTTGGAGGACTGGAGTTCCTGGTCTATATACTTTCACCATGCACATGTACAGCATGTACACCATCCCCTCATGTACACCTGCAGCACCCCTTATACCAGAGCTCCTAGATTATCTGTACAGTCAACTAGTACCACAACAATTACGATCAGCTTAGGACCTACCCTTTAAAATTAAGCAGTGCAAAAATTTAAAGTGCTAATATTCTATATCGCTACCCCCTGGGTGTCCAATAATGAATATCAGTGTCCAATATCACTTACAGCTGCCGTGCCATCAGAACGGTTTTTGTAGGTGTTCCTGAAGAATGTATTTCTCTTTCAGAACTCATGCACATACACACACTCATACCTGTGTTGATCTCTCATTTGCTTGTATCAGATATGGTCATTTATATGGTAATGCTCAACGACCCCTCACATCTCTCTCTTCGTCATCTTCCTCTCAGCCTCTCTCTCCCCTTCACACACGACGGTGACTAACAGGCCGGCTTCTGCAGGGGGAGTGGAGATAAGGCTATTTAAATGGATTGGCCATTATACAGGCGCTGCATGGGGTTATCGGGGAGAATACAATCACAGCGAGGCTAGCAGCATCCCAGCTCAGCAATCATCCCTTCCCTCTCTGTTCTCCCCTGTCTCCTGGAATCCATTTTCTCCCACCTCAAAGCTGCTGCATCCAACGAGGAGAAAAAAAAAGAGAGAAAAACTTCCGGCTCTGAATCATTTCCATGGAAATCGCTTTGACTACAGTGTTCAAAAGCTGGACTGACCCCAGCAACATGAGTGCATGACACGCCAAACCAAAATACACAAGTACGAGAAGTGAAAGAAAGGGGGGTTGGAACAAATGTAGAGAGAGGGAGAGAGAGAGAGAGAGGGGGAGAGAGAGAGAGAGAGGGAGAGAGAGAGAGAGAGGGGGAGAGAGAGAAAT
>NC_135220.1:16734025-16759025 GCF_052324685.1 Brachyhypopomus gauderio | reverse complement strand
TCGATTCCCAGAGCTGAGGCCATGACTGAGGTGCCCTTGAGCAAGGCACCTAACCCCAACTGCTCCCTGGGTGGCGGGCTAGGTCTGCCCACTGCTCTGGGCACGTGTGCACCACAGCCCCCTAGTAATCACTAGTGTGTGTGTGTGTGTGTGTTCTAACTGCACAGATGGGTTAAAAGCGGAGGACAAATTTCGATTGCGGTGTAAAAATCACAATTGACAAAATACGGCACATTTACATTTACATTAAAAAAATGTAATATACCGATTACATTTAAAAATTCTAAAGATTTTAGTATTAGCTGATTTTTTACCAACATATGTTTGAACAATTACAAACATAAACAATAAATAGTATGTTAAATATTTTTTATAAATATATAAATATGAATATCTTATAAACACATATTAGAAATATAAAAACTAAATTTAACTAAAAATAAACATAATGTAAATGTAGGATTTAAGAAATATGCAGATATATACACAATCTATGTGATTATGGTGGAACACTGAAGGTATATATATATAATGGATATGGAACACTGAAGGTTCACATAAGGTTCACATCTGTAAAACTTTGTAGGATTGTTAAATATGTTGTTTACAAAACCATTAAAGAGGTCACATGGTGTGGACCGGGTCATCAAAAGTTTGGAGCTCCACTTGCTCAAGTTCCCAGTCTACCCATAACAATAAGCGTTAGATTAGCTAAATGATAATTGATGGCAATGTCCCTTATCCAGGCAGTAGCTGGAATTGATCTATCACCCTTTAAGCAGGTAAAATCTCACCACCACCAGGTTCTGCCGTCTCCTCTTTCAATCAATTCAGCTTCTACCTGACCACAATCTCCAGAGAAGCCACAGGCACAAACACTTAACAGGATTGCCTGAACCATTTCACTCGGCCAGAGTCAATACTCACCCTGCTGTCCGTGTGTTTTAAATCCCTCTCCCCGGTCATCACCTTTAAACAAGTAAAAGTGTGCTTGTTCATGCAGAGAGCAGGTTTCTTGGGTTTCTTTTGCAATGTTGTTGTTTATTCTTTTTTTTACTTGTGTATGTGCTTATTCAAAAACATGAAGGGAGATAACATTTCATAACAGTGCCCATAAGATATTATATTATAGATTCACATAGCAGATTTTGACATGAATATATGATGATATATGATAATGTAAGCATTCCATCCACTGCAGCGCAGTCTGTATTTGTATATTAAAACGTGCTTACAAGGAAATGTATCCTCCTCGTGTGAAACATGTGAATGAGCGTTGATGCTTCATAAAGTTCTTGTCTATTGTCACTGATATGTTTCAAAGCTGATACGATGTGTTGTGGCCAAAGTTAGCCTTTCCTCTGGCCTTGCTAAAGTATTTCATCAGCTAACGCAGCTCTCGCGGGCACCGATAATGGCGGCACCGATAGCCTGCAGTGAGATGGAAGTAAACAGCTTTGTTAGACGTCCTGGGAAAGGACATTCCACAGATAAATTGTGTAACACCGAGGAGAGAGTGAGAGAGCAAGAGAGAAAGGGAAAGACACACAAATCCTCACTCAAGTCAACTCTTGAGGGGTCGCTTGCTCCTCCAGGCCTGACAGTTCTCCATCATTACTGCTGTTTTGCTTTCCTGCCCACGGCAGGCTCACAAAAGCACGGCTCCGTCTCTCCAGAGCGTTCCCCGAAGAGCCGTCTGAGAGTCGCGGGTTAGAGGGCGGGACAGCAGGGATTACACAGGCAGGCCAAGGGCAAAGTCACAACATGGGAGAAACTCTTCCTCTAACTTTAAGGAGAGGGACGTGTCTGCTGGCGAGACAGACTCCATTAAATGGTGGCTGCCTGCATGGCAGTACATTTTACGTTCGTTTTTTTTTTTCATGCAGCTTCATGCAGAAAAAAAGCACGTGATCCTCTAGAAGAACTAATTAAATGAATTGTTCCAATTCGTGCAGGTGTAAGTTTTAACTTTGACATATGGCAAAATCATACACCGTTCTCTACACAACAGGATATTTGCAACACTACGAGCAATATAGCACATGCTACAACTACACATGCATGGGCAAAGGTCTATGGAGTCTATGGACTATGGAGGTCTATGGAGTGACAACTAAAGATCTGCACACAACCTTTGCACCGGATAACATCTATGTCCATGTGTCTGCTGTGTGGGAAAAACACTGAACAAGAAGAGGTCTTCAAAGGAGAGGGGGGGTGAACCATGGAGGAAACCACAGCTCTCCAATAACCATCTCAAGATGGTTGCCTCTGGGCCTGCATGGCTTCCTACCATTGCGGGACGGATGAGTTTCAAACTGAATGAGGAAATACAACCGAATGTGTACAGCAGAATGTCAGGGCATCTGTCTATGATCTAAAACTCAGAAGAGCTTTGGTCATGCGGCAAGTCATTAATTTAAAACACAGGAGACAAAAATGGCTCAAGCAGACAAAAACTTCAGTGTTTTATTAAGGCCAGAGCACTAGCCGTAGTCCCACTGCACGTAGACAAAATCCCCACATTATACATACGTTGATCCAGTTTTGTTTACAGGAATATGCCAAAATTCTAAGTATTTGTTGTGCAGGACTCATTGAATCCACAGAATGTGTTTACTCTGAGTTATATTCACATTCCCAAAGTATGAATTTAGCATTTAACAGGTTATTTGAATTCAGTTTCATTCTGTAGACTCCTACTCCTTATCATACATGATGGCATCTTTTAAGAACAGACACAAACTATTCAGTCTGTCTTGGGCTGACAAATCTCCTCTAAAGAATGGGCCCTTTTACCAAGTGGTTGTATGAGGTTGACCTGTAAACTTTTGCAATCAAATGTCTCCACATTGTTTCCATGCTTTTACAATCTGTCCAAAATACCACCTGAAATTATATTCTGCATTATCTTGCTTTCAAAATGCAAACACACACTGCAACATGTTGGGAAACAGAATGCTACATATGAGCATTTCAAATCTCAATTACAATTCCTTCATGAATCTGTGAACAAACTGAAGCACGTTTATAGCTGTGGTTTGTAATATCAACACTACATTGCCAGATTTCTCATTAAACATGTCCCTTTCAAGCTGTTAAACTCAGATAATTGGAGACTATTTCCTGTCCTATCTAGAAAATGCAAAAGCCTCTCACTGATTATGTCTGAACCGGAATCCAGTGCTCTTGGCTGTTAAATACCAGTCAAAGCCCACTCAAATAGGCAAGCCTCTAGTTTCTTTTTTTTAAAGGTGCCAAATTATTGGTTTTTTTAAGGCGTGGGATGGAAGGAGTACTGATTTATCCTGACATCAAAAGGGGCTGAGGGCTACAACACTCTGATGTAAAGGATGCTCGTAAGAGTTCTATTGCTATTCAGCTCATGCCAAGAGAACTAAATCTCACTCCTGCACCTCATTCTTACATTTGTCATCATGATATTGGCCAACCCCATGTCAGCGAGAAACCTTTTGATCTCATCTGTATTTTTCTCTAGCCTGGAAATTTGAGAGAGATAAAGCAAGAGCACAGGAGAGTGGGACAGAGAGAAGCTTCACTCGGCTCAGCTCTCGAGTATAAAGAGCCCACTTCAAACTGTGTAATGTGATGGAATATTACTGGAGAGCGCAAATGAGATACGCAACCATCTTAGATTCTGTAGGTGTGCAGATATTCGGAGGGGTTCTTCCAGTCTGACACTGGAAGAGAGTTAGTTCCTTTTTCGATCCTCTCATTCGTCTTCAAGTGTTCGGGTTTGAAGGACTGAAATCAATCTAGCCAATCAGCCTCCTTAAATCAACGGAGACGAGTCAGCAATAGACCTCTAAAGTACAAAGTCAATATTTAATATATGTTCAATATTTCCAGCCTTGCGTTACCTTCATTTATTTGTATATATGAGTCTTCAGCATTTTCTGCCATCTGTGTTATCAGCCAGAGGTTCTAAACCCAGAAACAGAGAAGATGCGGTTATGAATCTTTGGAGTGACGACAACGGATGGCTTCAGAAGATCTCTCAAACAGTCCTGAGAGAAGCCTACTAAAAACAGCACTCGATTGGATTTCAAGTCAACAAATTCCCAGACCGTTTTTATGTATCATCAAAGAAAAATTCAACAGTGACCCCTCCCAGTATCTCACAAAGGAAGAGCAAACAGAAACGTTACCAATCACTGCTGCAGAATCTCCAAACAAACCCTGACTGAAGCAGAAGACCGTGGCAAGGACCTTGGCCTTTAGAATTTGAGTGACTTTCTTTCATGTATGAGACATCAATCCAAAGTCTGTGATGGGAGACACTGCTTAAACTCATTTAAATTATATTGCGCATCATTGTTTCCATCTCTTGACTTCTGTGCACAAATAGCAATGCAATTTAAAACACAGCTGACAGCCTGCTTGTCAAATGAAAAATATACAAAGTTATGCAAAGTGCACAGAATAATGGGTTCTATTTTTGGATAGATGTTTAGTCTGATGATAGTGAAGGTGCGATAGAGATGAAGAACTGGGATTGTTCCCTGTCTTTTCCGTGCTGTGTTTATCTGGGTTGCCTTATCAATAGCCAGTAAGCCTCCTGGGAAATAGGTGAGGAAAAGAATACTTCTGTAATTTAACCCAAGACTCATACCCAAGAGCCATTCCACATAAGACAAACTAATGAAAAAATCGCCCCCCCCCCCCACTCCTCTCCAGACCACACTCGCTCTGTATTCACCAAACAGAATTTGTTTTCCTCAGTAGACAAAGTCACTCAATTGCTTCTCATCTTTATTGGAATGAATAGCCTCTTCACCAATTTGCAACCAATCTACCAGCCGCAATATCGAGGAAAGACAATTACGAACCGAGGACACTCCCTCATAACCAGACGATGCAAAACAGCGTTTCAGAAATTGAGTGTTCATATTACACTTTTTACATCATTTGTCGTTAACATGAAACTAAGAGACTGTGATTACAAACATACACATTACAAAAGTGCCATATTTCTCACCATGCCAATCCGGTGGGTCAGACGGGTCAAACGAGTCCCTGTGCTGCAGGAACCTCACCGCCCTCAACTCCACTGCCCCTCTTAATCCCAGAACTAAGGTCCTCTTCAAGGTTTGGGCCTGGAGGAGCGTCTGACAGTCCGACCCTGACATCAACAAGTCGTCGCACCCTTTCTCATTATTCACCGCAGTACGTGTATGTCTCTAGACTGTTGCACATTTATTTTCATGAAGTTCCCTGTCTTGGATAACACTTATTGCAGAGAGCATCAACACGATAACCTGCCCACACACATATACAAACACGCACACACAAACACACACACACACACACACACACACACACACACACACACACACACACACACACGCACACACACACACCACCAGCACCCGTCACCGTTCTGTCATTTTCATTAACTGGCGCAGTGGATCATTGGCCAAGCAATCAAATTCAATCCTGTGAGGAATTCTTCACCAGGGAACGAGAGTGAATGTGAAAATAAAGACCAGGCGTGCGTAGAGCGCCATTACGCAGCCGAGCTGTCGCGAGGAGCTCTCTTTTTGGTCAGCGAGAACGTTGCGTAGCGGCGAGCAAGTCTTCATATATCATTCCCCAATCGGGCCGTCAGATGGCGACTCACAAGAGCAACACAAAGCTTTTTCAATTAACCTGTCAGAGTCACAAATGGAAACTAATCAAACCTGCAAATCATTATTAAAATGCTAATGTGGTGGGTGTTACTCAGTTATATTCATAAGGGCAACTGTGCCAGTGGGTCCAAACATGCTCTAAGCCTCATTAATATTGCATTATGCTCCAGAAAGCAGAAAGGAGGAGAGTTGGGAGTGGGATTTTGTTTGGCAGATCGTAGCCACCCTGGAACGGGGCACAGGTTGCTGGCTCTGAGGCACTTCGTCAAAGACAACAAATTATGCAAATGTGTTTAATATCTGTATTGCCAACCCATAATGAAACAGTGTCCCTCTTTTGCAGTTTATCGAGTAAACCTCATCACGAAAAAGAACTTCAGGTGTTGCCATAAAAGAACATGAATTTTAGAAATACACCAAATACAAATACATAATACATACAATCAATGACAGAAATTGCACACTGTGTGTAAAAAAAATCAACCAAAATAGAGAAATAAATGATAATTATAGAGAAATAATACCCTCAACATATGCAAGATTCCAGACATCGGCCAGTTTCCTGGATTACTATTCAAAAGCAAAGCTTGCATATTACTTTGCTAGATCACACTATTATCCCACAATCCATCTTTAGCTGCTGCAAATATGAATAGATGAGGGAGGGTAGAGGGAGCCAGGCGGGGGAGGGGCAGGGAGGGGGAGGGGCAGGGTGGGAGGACTCGTCAATTTGTTGCTGTTAAATTGAAGTTTATGGCTGAGCCACAATAAGAATTTATCTGGAGTGTCTGTGTAATTGGCATTTCAGTTAGAGCACACACTGCCACGCCGCTTTGGAAATGAGACCAGCGACGAGGCGCTAAATCACAGAGAAAAACAGTGTGCTGTCAGAGCCGGAGACAACAGTGTTAAAGGACACCTGCCTCAGCCCGCTGGAGAAGTTCCTCCTGCTGGGTGTGACGGGCGTACATGAGCACGCACATGCGCTCACACTCACACGGGGCTGCACGATGGTGACCTCGTCCGAGACGCTCGGACTCCAGGAACTGTGAGAACTGGAAGCTAGTGGGTTCATACTGTAGTTTCAAATTACTCTGATTCACACCAAAAGTGCCATCATGTAAGAATGGAGTACAGTCAAAATATAACTGATTGAATTTTTTTAAGTAAATGTAAGTTATTATATTAGCTTGGTCCTGCAGATCTTATCACATCACAGAATGGCAGAATTCGCAACGTAAAATTTGCAACATAAAATTGCTGTCACCTGAAATAAGAGTTTTATCCTATAAACCAGAATTTAATAAGATATTTGTTGCAAACTAAAGTCTATAGTTGTGCCTAGTTGAATATAATTTTAAATATTCTACAGAAAAGTTTGATCCGATCTGTCTGAAAAAATATGAAATATGAGCCTTCCTACGACATGAGCTTCAACTCTTTGCTTTCATTAAGCCTGTTTGCTCGTGTTCACTTTGTTGGACCTTTGCTGATGCTTCAGTTCAATCTTGCTGGTCTAGCAGTGGATCAATGGAGCCAGAAGTGAGCAATGTGCATCTCTGGAAGTACAACAAAGGGAGGTGTCATTATGGGGTCTTTCTACTGCGGTTTCCACATAAGAGGAGTTTCTGAACCCTCAAAGCCGGGGCTCTCCTCTAAAATCAGCAAAGCCTCAACTTCTCATCCAGTAGTTGAGATTTTATCCTCATCCCAAGTATTCCTCCGTAGTTCTTCATGACTGAAAAGGCCTTCAGCATTGTGCCATGGCTGAATATTTATTTAAAAAAAAGGGGGGGGGGGCTCAGTATTTTTCCTTCCAGGAATTGTATTTTGCTGCACCTCTATATCAATATTCTTCAACTTTGATAGGGATGGAGGTAAATTTCTTTGTCGACCATCTGAAAGCACATCCACTATGTATGAAGGGTTGTTACTGAGCAGGAGCGACAGAAGGCAGCTGAGGTGGTGGGGTCTAACAGGGCCGGAGTGAAAAAAGGCCGTCAATTTAGCTGTGGAAGGAGACATGGCTTCTGCCTCCATTTCCACTTCAAAAGATCTGCAGTGGCTGAGAGCTGTTTGCTGACAAGGGCCTGGATTGAGCTTAAGTAAGCACATGAAAGCAAGGCTGCTCTAATCCTAAAAATGACCCCCTGTACAACTGCCAATAGCAGTCTCGTGGTGTGCTCAAGCTGAAATACAATAAATGCCCAGGGAATCACTCAACAGGACTACAGGAGATAAAACAAATCTCGTAATACGTTTGCCTGTAATGGTGCAATCTAGAAAGCAAATAGTAAGAAACCACGAGGAGATACGCTGTGCATGGACACGTGGAGTTCTGGCGACATGTCACACACCGGGAGCCCATTTTATTCATGGATACACAATTTTAAAAAGAGCTATTTATGCACATTCTTTCTTTACATATCTAAATAACACTGCAATACAACACTGCAAAATCACAAAAAAAAATCATAATATACATCAATACGTCACATATAAAGCTACTTACATATAATTAATGAAGACGTTCCTAGTGTGACGTAAACTGTATGAGCACCAAAGCAAAAAAGAAACTAGTGTGTTTAGGGGAGGGACAAAAAGCGTCCTGACGTCTTGAAAAGCAGGACAGCAGTGAAGAAATGTGTTTGTGTTTTACATGGTTAATTCGCCTCAAACGACTGGAGGCCATTAGGTTTAGCGTAATGCCGAAGCCATGAAGAGGCGCGTGAGGTCATTAAGGGCCCTCGGGGGGGCGTGAGGGCTAGTCCAGCTCTTCTTCCTTTGTTCCCTGAAGAAAAGGGTGTTATCAGAGTTCAGCAATGCCCATAGACCTTTCAGCACGCGCAATTAGCTTTGTGGGGCAGCAATTACGCCATATAACGCTCTCTAATAATTTACACATGTCCATTATTCACCACCATCCACCACACACACACACACACACACACACACACACACACACACACACACACACACACACACACACACACGCACGCTTATCTCTGCTGTTTTGGCGTTTCTCTTGTCTCCTGCACACACTTCTCACCACACGCCTTTAAAACACCTTGAACAAATCGTTCATCCATTGCTCCCATCTCATGAAAACAGCATATAATTGGTTTAGCATTGGAAGAGTGAACGTCTCATGATGAATGTGTCCCAAATCGATGGGTGTCTGGGAAAACGCCTCTTAAAGCACATCTTCTACAGCGGAACGGTCGACCTTTCCACGGGTGAGGGTCATAGGTCAGTGGGGCCAATAGATCAAGTAGGGTGTGGTGTAAAAAGTGCTTAGTGACAAACACTTTGGCAGTGTGAAATGTAATGGGCAGATTATGCCTGAATGTCTCACCCAGAGTGGGACACACCCTTAGGAGTACAACTACATACAAAGGCCACTAGCAACTAGACAGCAATTAATATTAAAAGGTAAGAGTATGTGAAAATTGAGAATACAACTATCTTTGTGTGTCTGTGTGTGTATAACCTTCAGCAATCTGACAAACAACTGCAGGTCTAGACTAAATAGGAAGAGCATAATGGGTGTATTTCATTAGACTATATCGTTTAAAGCAAAATGTCTTTTTGCTTCTACAGACAATAAACTTTCTTAAAATAATAAAGAATATAAAGAAATAAAATTTCCCGTATGTGCTGTGAGAGAACAGGGCCACTGAGACACAGCTGGGGATTGTGGGGGAGGAAGAGGAACGCCAGCAGGCCTTTAATACAATGCACTAGCCATGTAAGCACACAGCTTCTCATGCAGGATGAAGACACCGGCCTCAGCTGACGGTGAGGATCGGGAGAGACCCGCCCGTCTACGTTGATTTAGAGCCCAGCCGACTGCCCATTTCAGTCTGGTGGCTGCCCACGCACTGGGGCTCACTCAACACCCACACACTTCCCTTCTCCGGACCGGACACAACCACGTCCCAAAGGGACCAACACACCGTCACGTCCCAGAGGAACAACTCTGCATTCGGCCCAGCCGCAGATGTCCGTCCGCAAGGGACCCACGCGGCTAATAGAGATGTCATGGTGCGGCTCACCGCTTAACATGTACATGAATAACTAAATGTAATTTGTTTGGTGGGAATACATTAGCATTAATGTGTGATCCAGCAGAAATCTATACATGTCAGCAAGTCATGACATATGATGGTGTGGGCGTAGAGGGAGATTTAGCATGGAGCTAACACTAGCCGTAGGCCAGGGATTAGCCAGCATGAGCTCACACTCCTCCTGTCTGTAATCCATATTCTGCCGTCTGGATTTAGGGACACAGATGTAATCAGCGTGAATGAAAAGCCCAACACGAATAAAATAAGAATAGCTGCAGGAATACAGAAGGTGTGTGTATGAATAAACCATAGGGCTGCCACACCCCCTACCATTCTGTCAATGGAACATTAACAAATGAGTGTTTGATGGCAGTGATGCTCTAGTAGTGCTACATCAGTGTTGAGCAAACACTACAGCACAGATGGGTAGAATTCATCATGATCAATACATACACATCCTTCTCTTTCACTTTCTGTTCTACAGCCTACACACATGCACTCCGACACAGATACAAACACACACACACACACACACACACACACACACACACACACACACACACACACACACTGCACCTTATGTTAATGCTCAATGACATTTCACTGCTGCTCACTGATGAGCCTTCAGAAAAGTCTGATCAGCACTCGTCTGGGACACACACACACACACACACACACACACACACACACACACACGCACACACACACACACACACACACACACACACACACACACACACACACGCACACACGCACACACACACACACACACACACACACACACACACACACACACACACACACACACACACACACACAATACAGCCCAATGAGGCCGCCTTCAGTGCAGCCCTGCTACAGCCAGGCACCCATAAATGCCTTTACATGATCTGCAGAAAAGAGGAGCTCGTCAGGTTGAAGTGTCGGGCACTAACGCTGCAGCCTGTAATAGGAGACAACGATGCATATGACCACTTGAAAACGCAATGGAGTGCTTGTAGCATACACATACACGCTGAAATTCACCCGCGCATCGAACACAAAGGAAACAGGTGAAGAGAGAGAGTCCTGCCCACTGCCACCAGACACGCACACACACACACACATCATCACACAAAGTATACCACACGTGTCCAACCTGTTCAATGAATCCCACTGAGGATCCCAAGTGGCTGTATTTCATCATGACTGTTTGTGAAGTACAACTCTGCATTACAGGGCACTGACACATATAGCAGCCCCAGTGTATTTGACAACGTCTCTGCTATGAGCACATCTATCAATCATGTTTACGGTGTCTTATTCTGGGTCACTCACCATTCTCCCATGCCTACATCCATCAGTGCTTAGCCAGTCAGCTAGTCATATACCTCAGCTTTCATTTACTGTAGCTATGCATCTTCAAGTCATCACTCCCACTGGAGCTTTTAGGCTTGTCATAATATCGAATATGATCTCTACCGTTGATTGACCTGTCACCAGTGTTTTTGAACGGAAGTGTTCTGAATAGGGCCCAGCGCGGATCTGACCGGCCAGCTCCGTGCCAGTGGCGTCTAGGGGGACCTGGGGATTAGCGTGTGTTTGTGAGTGTGCTAGGGTTCCTCATTTCACCGTCAGTAACCAGCAGGCATGTGGGAGCAGATGGGAGTCTGAGAGGTTGCAGGCAGCAGCATCTGCAGGATACAGCCACAGCCACAACTGGCTTAAAGGTTCCGTTCCTCGTGGACATCATGAGAACAGTCTGCAGCATATGTGTGTCAGACACACGTGGGAAAGAGGGGTGGGGGGTTTAACAGGTGCAGCTCTCATCTGATGGAAATATGAGATACATATTTACACTGTATGCAACATGAACATTCACACGCACTGGGGTCTTCATGTGTCCCACCCATGTCGAGCACACGTGTTGAACAGCAGGAGTCTGACACTTGGCGTTCTTACATCAGGCTTCTGGACGTCCTGTGTGGCCTGTTCCTCGAACCGACGGCTGGCATGTGTATCCCAGGAAGCATATGTTAAGCTCCTTCAAGATTCCAGACCAGCGAAGGCGCCAAATGACAGGGTGTAACACCTGCTTTCCAACCGGGTGTACCGCAAGACGGATGTGCAGAGATGAGCAAGATTTATTAATGGCAAAGCCATTATCAAAGTCGTTAAGATGGTACAGGGTCAGTGGGCCAATTTGTAACACACCAGAAGACATGATAAACAGAAATAAACACTCCACAATATAAAGGCTCAGACACTGACAACCAGGGTTGTAAAAAACAAGGACCTGCAAACAGACAGGACATACACAGGGGTGTTATACACTGGATTACTAGGACTAACAAGGAACTGAACTAGAAACAGCTAAAACCAATGATGAAGGACGGAGAAGAACATAAGGGGGTGTGAAAACTAACACCAAAACATAGAAGCACATGGCAAACAAAAACAAGGATGTACTGGGGAAAGGCCAAACATGACACTGAGAAGGACTATTGTAATTAAGAAAATAAAAACACTTATCCTGACGTATAAAAGCACCAGCAGTCATGAAGAAGGCCTGCGGCCTCAGATTGCTTCCAGTCGGTACACAGGTTTAAATTTACACTATTCAAAGCCTGAAGCCGAAGTTTCAAATTCATACGACGAGGTGTGTCAGCCCTGCACGGAGCTCAGTATTGATCCACACATCGTCCATTTCTCCAAAGCTGGTGGGTAAGCACAAAGTTCAAAGGTGGGCTTCACATGTTTGCTTGAGAGCAGCTCTGTGCACCTACCTGGACAGTATCTGGCTAGTCGCTGCCCTGAGGCACAGCAGATCTTCTGATCAAGGCTCTCCTTCATAAACAAGCTGGGGTGATGTATAGTTGGGTTGCGTAAGGGCAGCCGCATCCCTCTGATGACACAACAACAACATAATTAATCGAATGCCTCTGGGCTCTGATACGAAAGCACATTAACGTGCCGAAATGAGACAATTAAAAGCACATTTCCCCCAACTATCACGATTAACAGCCATCCACTTCAACTCCAACCTCCCCCCACCAAATGGGCAAAGTTCATCACTACTGTGAGTAACACAGAGACACGAGGACATTCATCCTTGTTTTTAATTAAGTGTCTGTGGAACTGATACACACAGCAAGGAGGACGCCCCTTGTCCTTGTCCTAAGGCGCTAGCATAGCATATTGTTTATTAAGTATAGCATGTTTTCATGAGACAATTTCTCAAGAGAAATGATCCCAGAAGAAACACAGCCCACGTATCCATTTTTATAAATATTTTTTGACATATATATTCATTATATATGTGTTTATATAAGTTGAATTAAATGTATATTAAACTGCATCGATACATTCTTTTCACATTGACACATTTTGCACGATTTTCTAAATGACTGAGATTACTCTGATGTGGTTATGCTGATGAATGTGAATGAAACTGTTAGCCCAGCAACCTGTAATCTCTTTTATGTTTTATTAAGATGAACCTAAACTGTGGAACAGCACAGTGACGGGAGGACAGGAGAACAATGGTGCAGTATTCCTGCTCTAATGGCGGCCGCTGCAGCCACAGGCCTTTGAGCTGCTCAGCCCTCCACAGACACAATGCGCTACCACCGCCAGCTTTGAAGTCCCCCTGATGTGAGGATTCACTGCCACTCACGTACGAGGAGTGGCTGTGTGTTTGGGCAGAATAATGATTAAGTCTGAGAGAGACGGTGGAAGAGAAGAGAGAGAGAGAGAGAGAGAGAGAGAGAGAGAGAGAGAGAGAGAGAGAGAGAGAGAGAGAGAGAGACAAAGAGTCATATGTGAGTACTAGAAACGAAGAAACTCACTGGGTTATTGTAGATGCCATCTGTCTCACCTCACCCCAAAAATGTAGCTGCAGTTATTGATGTGACATGGACACATATATGTCGATAAGAACAAAGAGTGAGTGTTTAATAAGAATGAATGTTAAATAGAGCAGTTGAGCCACACTCAGTTCAGTTAATCTTATTTAAAGAAAAAAAAACCTTAAGATTAACTGAACAGAATGTAGCGTACACACATTATTCTGGTTTTACCTGGAGCTTTGCTTTGTCTGGTCTTATAATGGTACTTTTGTGTGTGTCTGTGTGTGTGTGTGTGTGTGTGTGTGTGTGTGTGTGTGTGTGTGTGTGTGTGTGTGTGTGTGTGTGTGTGTGTGTGTGTGTGTTTTATCAGAATCATCCAATCAATCTATTCGGTCTTAGGACCTCTGGTATTCATTCTGTCATGAACAAATCAGATAGCTGGAATTGTATATAGATTCTGGATACCTGTATGTATGGAATTATATAGGATTTTTTTTATCACAGTTTTGGCTTTTTTCATTTTGGTTGTCATGTCTGTCTAAGAAAGTAATTATTTTTTATTATATGCAGGAAATGAGCTTACTCTGTGTTTTATTTAAGCATTGTCAAGCACATATTGTTGATAACAGCACAAAAGAAATCTGATGCTTTACCAGTTAATTAACACAGAGACTCAATAATTGCTACCCACATTCTCACATGATCTCAGCTGTCTTAATGATGCTTACTTCACTGCCATTGAAGCATATGCACAACATTGCGCAATATTGAGTTCATGCACAAGGCTGAGTTCACAGACGAGAATATTTTGTCTGGGTACGCACAGAGACAGGTGCAGTATCAGCCATCCACTCCAGGTTTTGTTTCAAATACTCCACAAGCCAGTCGATTTCAACTAACAGATCAAACAAACAACAAAGATGTAAGAGAGAGTGATCTACCTGCCTTCACTCTGCCTGTAGCCATGTCCACAATCCTCTGTAACTACTAGCACAAATGGGAACCCTACGTTACACTCGGTTCACTACAGCTAGAAAAGTCCTATACGGAATGGAAGGACAGAAAGTGGCGAACCTGATACATTCTGGATTTGCTGATATGAGACTCCACAGTACCGCCACACTGCCTCCCTCTACATTCAAGATTCGGGGAGGTATTGTGAAACATCTCACTCTAACATCTTATTAAGCTGTCAGTAGAATATTCGAATAGGGCTTTATATCCGAATTAGTTGAACATGCTGAGCTGAGGAGATCACACTGCAGTAAGCAGACAGTCTGAGTGCACTTACAAGATAAAGATAAAAAAAATACTCTCAGTGGAATCATGATGCAATATCCTCATGAAAACAACAGAGCCGTATTGGGATAAAGTTATGATACAATACAGAACAAGATACCTTGTTGGAATATATGAAAACACGATGAAATGAAGGCCAGAAAGAGACAAATGTAGTCAAAGGTAAAGGTAAGATGATAAGAAGCATAGCAAGTATGCTGCATTTACATTTTACTAGATATTAGATGTTAAGAATTCTCCTAACACCATTTCAGCTCTTCAGGAATACCCCAGCAACCTTTGTAGAACCTCACATGTCCTGATTCTGGAGGGAGGACAACACCACTTGATAAGAAAAAGAACATGATAAATTGCCTACATATAAAAAAAACTATAAACAATAACAGCTTGGCAATTAACCCTCCTCTTTTAGGATTTTATTTCGAATGGAAGGCGTGTCCCACGTGTCATTTCTCTGTAAAAAAAAAAAAGGAGACATTCCATGTGGCATTCACTATCCTTTGCCCTTTGTCAGGTGTGCTGTGCACAGCCAATCAGACCTGTTCACTGGAAGTCAATCCAGGCATCATTGTGAAAACCATATTGCCTGGGTCAGAAACCATCCAAAGCTCCCAAATATAATTCTTACATTGTAGGTAAGGAAAGAAACTTTTCAGTTATAGAACATATGGTAGAAAAGTGACATTTTAAAACAAGAATACAAAACAGCTGCATAAAGAACTCATCAAAAAACACAGTATATATTCCCCCTTAATTAGCATTTAACAGGCATGTAAGAAAAGAGAAAAAAATGTTTCCTTTACTACCACCAATAAAACTATATAACATACATCTGCTGTAAAATAGGACAATTTAGTTGCATCTCCAATTTCGGACCTAAAAGGCCAATTTAAATGAAGGAGCTCTGGACTGGGATGAGGAATGTAGGACCCAGAATTTACATTACTGTTGTTCCTGACTGATCCCTTGACTGATCCGTTTCTTGGTCTAGGAGATTCCCTGAGTTACGGTGGCCCAGGCACGCCAAGCCTCATCCCAACACTGAGCCGTAACTGATAAAGCCCTTCTGTGGCTCCTCACGCAACACCCCACCACTGGCCTGCTCTCAAGGTCAGCAACTGCTGGAGTTGCTTTTCTCAGGAGAGAAGACGTTATACATCTCCAGATATCCCTGCACGAAACACCAGCCGGGTTTCTCAAGGTGGGCGTAGGGTGAAGTGAAAGTGAGAATTCTTCACAGGGTAAAGTGAAACAGACATGACATTTTCAAATCCGGCCTGATCCAGCGTGGATGAGCCGAAGGCAGCCGGACTGGCAGAGTGGTACACGTGAAGAAAATATCTACACAGCTCAGAGAGAGGTAGACCTGAACCTGTCTGAAAAGAATCTGCAAGCTCACACAGCTCTGTCAACACTGCAAAGAAGAGAGGATCAAGGAGAGATTAGGAACCCTGCACTGCGCCAGCTATCAAAGAGCACATAACTTTATCACACTGTAAACTTCAGCTTCAAAAAGGACATCATGGTGTTGGTAAGAGAAGAGATTTCCTCTGAGAAATTGAAAGCAGACTGCTTAAGAATAAACCACAGAAGCAAACGTAACGCTTCCTTTAGAGTCCAGTTATATCTAGTATGGTCTGCTGCAGATTTTAGCAACACTGAACTGTTTTGTTTTACTCCCTGAACAACAGGACATGTAGACGAAGTCTTTACGTCCAGTGACCAGGTTTGCTGGCTTTAGCTTACAAGATGTTACCAGTTGATCTGGACATTCGTAAATATTTAAGTAACTGCACATGAAGATGAGATATGAGAGATTCTGTCAAACACACTGAAGAAATTTAAACCTCATGCTTTATTAGTTGCCCTCTGGAAAGACATTTGAAAGATGTTTGAAAACACGGTCCTGAGATTCAAAGTTGACTTAAATTTGAGAGATATTACACTCTACAGTACGTCTAAAGCAACAGAATGATTTTAGCATAAATGTATTATGGGTGCAGGTGATAATGGTCTTGTTTTCCTTTCTTTTGATAAATTTTTTTTTTTTTTGTGAGCAAATAAAATGCACCTAAATGTAAAGTTTTGGGTTTGGTGATGAGTGTATTATTTAAGATTTGTGTTTGGTGATGAGTGTATTTTTAGACGCTTTAGATCAAATGTTATCTGATTAACGCCAGCACTAAAGGATGAGGCAATTTATGGAGGAAAAAACGAACTTGAAGGATCTTGAGGGTTGTCAGCAGGTTTCTTTAGTGTTCCTGAACACAGCGTGTGTGGAGGGGTGTAAATCCCCTCCTGGTGGAATCTATTTCACCTGTTTTTCCCAGAGCAGCAGACCAGGCCCTCTATCTACGTCTGACCTTCATATCCACACCATCAGCACAGCATTCTCCCTGCACACACATCCCAGAGTTCATCGCTCGCCTTACCACTGTCCATCAAACTGCCCCCTGCCCTTCTCTCCTCCTCCCTCTCTCTCACCAGCGCACACACCTGCACACACTCACAAGTCCACAGGCGCATCAGACATGTGAATCCTTTAGCAAGGTCAAGGTAAATGTCTTGCTTTCACCTCATGCAGCGTGTTTTCACCATTGTTACACACTCGTAACCTCGCCATCTCCAGCGTAATCCACCTCATTACTAACCTCCCTCAAATTGTGACCTCCGTATGTGCTGGACTTCTACTTGCATTTAAAACTGCTTGAACACGTGTGCACACACACATAAACGCACACTCACACAGTTTCAAATTGCTATGAGTGCTGAGTGGTCAATACACGGAGTGGTCACCATACAAAGCAGTGTGGTCCAGTGAGAGGATAAACGGTGGGATTTGCAGGGCTCAGTCAGAGTGGCTCTTGACGAGGCTGCTTAGCCTAGCCCCGCCCACTCTCAAAGCCCTAAAGCCCCGCCTTTACACTGCTACATGTGGAGAGGTTTGCTGAACAGGTAAAAAATACATCAGGTATTTCCCTTTTAATCATTAAGGGCATCTGCTGGCGTGCAGTGCCTATATTAGTGCTTTAACGGCGTTCGTTAATTTGATGTTGGGTTGGGAACTGGGTCAAAATGGGTAAGCAAACTATGATGACTTTCAACTTGATAGTTTAGGTCGGCTGTATTCCTAAACAAATTGCACAGTAGGGGCGAGAACGAGTTTTCAAACCTGTGAATTACAAATCGTTCGTGTGTTTACATGGATGCAGCCACGAAGTCGCCAGATTTGCTTGATGGAAAATTTCATTTTTAGGAACGTAACGTGTTACCGGAGCGGAGCTCGGAGCGGTCGTTTTCTGCATGGTCCTAGCGCTAGATTCGTCGCTATTTAAATATTTCTTTTTAACCGTTAAAACTGCAGAGGACCAAAACCGGCTTTTTCAAATTACGTCCGTGAGGTTAAATGTACTAAATGTTGGCTTACATTTCAAATATCATGTTTAGCTGAATAAACATGTTATCAACCCCTTTTAATGTACAGTATGTAGGCTTACAAATTCATGTTTAACTGAATAAACCGAACATGAGTAGCCTACATTTTATTGAGCATGTATTTTTTCTTCAAGTATCAAAGTAGAACAGCTTCCTCAAGCAGTTATTGATGCATTTTGGAAACAGGAGATGAGCCCCTGGTCTAATGCACCCTCTGTATTAAGAAACCCTATCTCAAAAACAGACTTTTAGTCATTACTTGGGTAGCATGCATATGAGCCATTTTAATATAGATTATTCTAGATTAATTTCAAGATTTCAGTGAGATTAATCTAGATTTAAAAAAAAATCTATGCCCACCCCTAATTATGAGTATATGAGTCACAAGTATTATGAGCTTATATTATTGATTTTACTAGATTTGTCAAAAGTGTCTTGGATGAAGGAAAAATAAAACAACAATGGGTATATTGTGAGGAGACTGGAGACATAAACCCCAAAGTGAACATATAAGTGTTGATTTCTACATGTTTGGATTAATGAAGTTACCCTTTTAAATGCAATTAGACATTTTACGAATGCTGTCGGGCCAAGAAAAGTCCTCCACAAATGTCACTACATTTTCTCAGTGAAAATACTTTTGGGCCAACTTATGCACACACATGTAGACTCAGACGTTCTCTAGTCTTTTTTCTTACGTGTAACTACTCTTTCATTTGCACTTTCTCGAAGAATAAAATGTATCTAAATGAGTGTAAAATCCTCAGAAATAAGAAAATTAGTCAAGTTGTTCTCTCATTTCTATTTTTTTTATGATAAAACAGCTTAAGAAACAAGAACTTTGTTGCCAGCTTCCAGTTAACTGCCAGTTAGTTTCCAAGCCGCTAAGAATTTTGATATTCTTCTAACTTCAACTGCAAACCAAAAATTCAACACAGACTTAAAAAAAAGAACTTGTGGAGCCAAACTGCAACAATTAAGGTCACTGTGCATCAAAGAGCATCAAAAAGTCATACATTTGACAACCTTGCTCATCAGTCTAGAACTTGGAGAGAATCTGCACTCAATAATTCTATTTGAGGTTGACAGTGATGGAACAGAGCCATCCAGCCGTGTCTTCTCAAATGACTCCCCTCTGCTGCAACAACATGAGGCCTGTCATGGAGCTATCAGGAGCCCTTCAAATCAACCTTAAGAGTGACAACTGGAAGATATGACAGAGACATGTCACATCTAGCTTGGAATAAGCCTCGTTCTAATGGAGAACACGCAACTCCAGTGCTCAGCGTTAAAAAGAAGCAGAGAGGACATACAGTAGGTTCACTGAAGGATTTTTATGTATTACACAGTACTTCATTTTCGAGACACATGCACCTTCCTAACGTCTGCGTTTAAGATGACATCATCATACACAAGAGTTAAAGACACTGATTTTGAAGAACAGTGCAAAGAATTGTTGTGCAGTTTCTCCCTCCACAGTAATAATGCACCTGGCCATAAATCCTCTAGCGAAGTCCAGGGAGAGCCTCCTACGCTGGCAGCTGTCAGTCATCTAGTCTCCTAGGCAACAAGTCTTCTCCATGGTGAAAGAAGCAAACAGGCAGGCAGACTCCTCCCATGCCTCAACCTGCTGCTCCATCCCTGGGTGCTGTACGCAGAAGAGGACGGGAACCGCTCAAGCATGCGTTGGCATTCATTTGGTCGTTGCTTTAGTAGACAAGAGGATTACCTCTGGGCCGCGGAACAAAGATGGCTATCCACGCAATCGATATATAATACCAATATACTAACAGGGTTATTCGTTTATATTTCTAATTTTTATGATGTCAAATGTGATAGCGAAAGTGAGGCGAGCCGATGAGAGAATGAAAGAGGGAGAGGGAGAGAGAGCGAGAGATAGAGGGAGAGAAAGAAAATTGAAGTTGGTGAAGCAGAAGAACAAACATTCATGGAATAAGTACACAGAAGGACATTATACATCTGTGGGTAGATCAACATATTGATGAGTTCATCCGAAGTTCATGTGAAGATCTACAATGGTTTTGTTTGTAGGTGACATGTAAAATGCAAAAGGAATTGAGAAGAAAGAGGGAGACAGAGCAGGTGCCCCCCCCCCCCCCCCCCGTTAGCAGCTCTGACGCCGTGCTGTTAGCTATGTATTGCTTTTATGTGCATTCACAATCATTTGAATTTGTGAGAGACTTTCCTGGAGAATTTTTCATTTGTTAAAGTGCACTTATCATTTCTACACTTCAAAGTTTCCCCAATTACATTTTTTGCTCCCTTGGACACCAGAGATATTGTGCTATTAATATTATTAAATAATCAATTATTTTCTTCACTGCTGAGTCAGTAATTAATCAGCTCCGGCTGTTTTTTCAGGGCAGGTTTGCAAGCTGAGAAGACCATACTTATCCCATAGTGAAGATATACCTACTGAAAAGAAGATACAGATAACTACTGAACATCAGCAGTGGGAAAAACGTACATTACAGACATGGGTGATATTAGATGCATTAGTTTAACTTTGCAACTGAATGTAATTACATTTCTTGAACACCAAACGTTGCGGTCTATTAAATGCCCAGCAGAGTAAGCTCCTGGATGTGTGTCACACTGAAGACCCAGCAGTAAGTTCCTGGATGTGTGTCACACTGAAGACCCAGCAGTAAGTTCCTGGATGTGTGTCACACTGAAGACCCAGCAGTAAGTTCCTGGATGTGTGTCACACTGAAGACCCAGCAGTAAGTTCCTGGATGTGTGTCACACTGAAGACCCAGCAGTAATGGCGCATTTCCACTAGGGCCTGCTTGGCGCGGTATGGTTCGATACGGATCGATTCGCAACGGAACGGTACGGTCGCGTTGTGTTTCCATTACAATGGTGGACCAACACAATGTGGGTGGAGTCGCTGTTGGCGCGCGGGTTGTAGTGTCATGACATCATTTGTATGCGACCACAACACCGGTCGATGCCCCTTAACACATACCATTATTGTATCTTATTTATCTTTATCTTCATTATTGTATGTGGTTGCTCTAATTATTGATAATAATTTGGTATTACTCAAACAGGCTGAACACACCCTGCATAAAAAGCATCAGTCATACAATCAAATGCAATCAAACTTTATTATGAAATATAGATATTTAAAGTACAACATATGTAAATAATATAGTTATAGTTTAAAAATTAAGCAAATTACCTAAAAATAACGTATAGCTTTATATGAAATAAATATTTATAGTACTACAAGCAACATTTTGTGTGCTTTTACTGGCGTCTGTCTCGCATGGTGTTCACAAGTTCGCCAAGCACCCCGAGGAAAGCCCGGTTGAAGGAAACATTTTCCGCCAACTCCGCTCGCCTCGTCAGTGGAAGGGGAATCTTGAACGTAAAAAATAAATATTAAACACAAGCATTCCCGTGAAAGCAACAACAATATAGCGTAACTGCACAAAATGTGTAGCACGTCATCGCTGCTCATGCTTTGTTTATGGCTACAGCTAACTAGCAACTAGCAAGGCTAAGAGCTAGCTATTGTACAGTAGTGACTGTGGTGGTAACATTAACTACAAACACAGCTCTAAATTCCTGCGTTTACAATAGATGCGTTCATATTACGTTCATATTACATCTTTTACGAGCCTAGTAAAACTGAAATCACAATACACTCACCATTCTCCGTGGCCTCCAGCACCAACATTGCCGTGTCTATCCAGCACGTTTTCTCTTCCGTTACTGGCTGACCGGTGACCGTATATGACATCCATTTGCTGGAACCATTTCCAGTCTTTGCGGTTTGCTCCGCTGTGTCCGTTATGGTCCTTCACCGCCCGGTAATCGCTTTTTTAAGCTTTTTTAGCTTGGACCGACCGGCACTTCTGAACGGACCGCTGGTAGCCATGAGTGGCCATTAGCGCGGAAACCTCGCTAAAAACCTTTACATTTCTAGTGACCCCGTCCAGTTCACCCTGGATTTTTTGATCGCTGATTATTAACAGAAAGGTTTGTACCTCGGCGTTTGACCAGGGAACAGACTTCGGTCCTTGGGTTTTAAAAATGGCTGAGGAGTCCATAGCATAGCGGAGGAGTCGCTCTCCTGACGCAACCTGTGACGACACTCCCTGGCCAATCAGTGTCATGCTGTTCCTCCACGTCACAGAACTGTACCGCTTCGGAACAGTTAGAACCTCGAGCGAGTCGGTACGAAAATAGTACCCGAAGGGGCCGGCTAACTGGGATCTGGTACTAATGGAAACACTCACAAACCGTCGCGAATCGAACCGTACTGCGCCAAGTAGGCCCTAGTGGAAATGCGCCATAAGATTCTGGGTGTGTGTCACACTGAAGACCCAGCAGTAAGCTCCTGGATGTGTGTCACACTGAAGACCCAGCAGTAAGCTCCTGGATGTGTGTCACACTGAAGACCCAGCAGTAAGCTCCTGGGTGTGTGTCACACTGAAGACCCAGCAGTAAGCTCCTGGGTGTGTGTCACACTGAAGACCCAGCAGTAAGATCCTGGGTGTGTGTCACACTGAAGACCCAGCAGTAAGCTCCTGGATGTGTGTCACACTGAAGACCCAGCAGTAAGCTCCTGGATGTGTGTCACACTGAAGACCCAGCAGTAAGATCCTGGGTGTGTGTCACACTGAAGACCCAGCAGTAAGCTCCTGGATGTGTGTCACACTGAAGACCCAGCAGTAAGCTCCTGGATGTGTGTCACACTGAAGACCCAGCAGTAAGATCCTGGATGTGTGTCACACTGAAGACCCAGCAGTAAGCTCCTGGATGTGTGTCACACTGGCATCTGCAGGCCTCTCGCCTTCCAGCTCTGCTCGAATCAGTATTGCAAATCAATGCTAATTGAATTGTGAGCCGAGTGTATTGTTACAACCATAGTAGACATACACTGCTTGTTTTCTGCATCTTACAAAATGTATTTTATCTAGTTACCTACATTAAGACACACTCTATCACATGACTAAAGAACAGATTAATCAGAAATGACTGAGTGGTGAGACCAGTCTGGAGTTAACCCCATTAGTGGTCTCTTCAACAACTCTAAAACATGACAGTTTTGGGGGCTATTCGTGTACTATTATTGTTGCTTCAAAAGTGCATGGAAAAGTAAAGCTAAAAACATTTTAAAGGGAAACAACAGAATAAGAAGGCCTGCTTGTTGTGTGTCAGAGCCGCCGAGCAGTCCGGTCCGGTCTGGTCTGGTCCGGAACCGGTTCAGTGTTGTGCCTGGAAACAAAGTGCAGCGGAGATGAATAGCATCAGTGTCGGTGGAGAGTTTGCCAGCCTGAGAGAGCTCTGTGGCCTAACCTTTACCTGTAGGGATCCAGACGTCCTTCATTAGCTGTGACAGCGAGGCGAGGGGTTCCGATAACATCCGCGCTGCTCCCCCTCTCTCAGACTGACAGCTGCACAAAATGCCCCACCGCCTGGAGGAATGTGCGAACAAACAGTCCCACAATGCCCCCACAGCGGCACGGCTGCAATCAGCCTTTATGCTCGGAGCGGACGGCCAGCCGGGGCCTTTGAAGAACTTAGCTCCTTCATCCCTTTTTGTGTCCATTTATTATTTGGTTTCTATCTTCAATGCGCCATTTTGAAAAGGTTTTATTTAGGCAAAGCACTAAGGTATTGGCTCCCATTGTTGTTAGGGAAAATATTCAAAAGTGGCTTCATTTGCATTGAAGCGATTGGATGCAGGATAACAGGACGACTGTGGCGTCGCTCATTTGGGGTAGATGAAAAGGTCCCGTCTCCTCAACAAACAGACGTGAAAGCTGCGATACCCACAAGTAGAGATGCATTACAATAGCACTCTCAATCAACTGTCAGCGTATCCGTCGGAAATAACAGGTCTTGAAATCAATGGCTTTTTGAGAGAGACTACATTGATCTAAAAGACAAAGTTAGAATCTAAAGATCACACTCTTCTTGTCCGCGTGGAATTATTTTTATTCTTTCTTTGAAGTTAGCGCCGCAAGAAGGCGTTCTTAAGTCATCCAGTGTTAGGGGGTCTCCTCTCTCCAGGAAAACAATGATTCATAAAATGGCAGGATTAGGATTCATGAGCTGTGGCTAGGCCCCGCCTCCACAGTTCTGTGCGCGGCTGGTCCCCACTCCCCTCTGCTCTCCTGTGCATGTCTCTGCCTTTAATTTCGCCCATAAATCTTTTCCCTGTCCCTCCCTCTCCCCCACAACCTTCTCCACTGCACTGTATGCGTATGATTGCAGAAGAATCAGAACCAGAGGGCGGAGGCCACAGAATGGAATGCGTGCCTGCATGTATTTGTGTGTGTGTGTGTGTGTGTGTGTGTGTGTGTGTGTGTGTGTGTGAAGGCCTTCAGCCAATGAAGAGGGCTACAGCAAGCAAACAAGACCCTCATGCAGCATCACACACAATAAGGTGCATAGATGGAAGTGACAGAAAGAATTATTAATGGTTATATTTGATTCAAAAACTTGAACAATGAGTTCTACATAAACTAGGAAGAAAGTGAGAGATTCAAATTATGCATTATATCTTTAGAATTCTTATCGTCCTTGAATAAGCTATCGAAATATTGGATTTTCCCCTTGCTTGACAGTTTAAAATACTGCACTAGAATATGTCTGGTCAGGCTAATAACAACAACAATAAAAAAAAGAAGAAACCTGAAGAATGAGCACGTGAAGCCCTTCGTCTTGTGAACCATTACATTCT